>NW_010271207.1:15914-34093 GCF_000690775.1 Eurypyga helias
CATTCCCCCAGTACAGATGACAGAACAGCAGTCCAAGATTAAGGGGACAGCTCTTTAAATGACTACAGGGAGGGAAAAAGTAAAAGGAATGAAGGGGCTTCCTCTATTCTGTTCTGATTTCAGTAAGTTCTGTGTTCTTTTTTTCTAATCCTACTGTCTAAGTGAGGGAGGGAAATAAAACCCTACAGACATGCTCTCACTAATTTAACTGATAAGATAACAGAACAGCAGTCCAAGATTAAGGGGACAGCTCTTTAAATGACTACAGGGAGGGAAAAAGTAAAAGGAATGAAGGGGCTTCCTCTATTCTGTTCTGATTTCAGTAAGTTCTGTGTTCTTTTTTTCTAATCCTACTGTCTAAGTGAGGGAGGGAAATAAAACCCTACAGACATGCTCTCACTAATTTAACTGATAAGATAATATGTGGGAATGAGAAGACACTGATTCCAACTTTGGCCTACAGTCAGCATGTAAATTCATGCAAGTCACTTCAGTTCTCCATCACCAGACAGCTTTCTGAAACACAGGGATTAGGATGCCAGTCTGGTGTATAATAATAAGGCCCTCAAGTGAAAAGTAACTTATGGTAACATATGATCATCTACTTCCTTTCATCAGAAAAGCGATCTGAACTTCAGAAATGCCTTTTGGTTTCATTTAAATTTGAGACTGGGATCAGAGACAAGTAAGCAAAAGTACATACTGGGTTTACAGCCAATAGCAGTCCTCCTAGCGTGGCAACATAAAGATGATGTGGAAAAGAACTTAGACAAGGAGATGAAAACACAGCTCCACCTTCGCAGTGTAACTTCCATACACATGCCCTTTTCTGCAAGCACAAGAAAAAAGAGAAGTAAGGAATTTTTCATTTGGAGTTACAAGCTCAGCATGCTTACCAAGATCTTCCAATGGTCTTCAAGGCTTATCAAACACTCCATTTACCTAGCAAATACTAGTTAAGAAGATATAATACACACACTATTGTAGCAACACATATGCCACTGGCTACTTTCTCTTCCAGTAAATAAATTCAGCTAATGAAGAGGCAGTATCTACCCCTCTGATTTTCCATCTCCCTCCATCTACTCTTTTAGAACGCAAGGTTCTCTCTCCACCATTAAGCAGTAGTTTTACTTCTAGCTGGGCACCCTATTCTGGGACAGCCACAGAGAACTGAATAGCTATGAAACTTAAGATTTGGTTTCAACCAGGATCAGCAGCACAGCCGAGACTACCACAGAATCCTAACCCCACTTCAAGCAGGCCTAACTACTTCACACGTGGAACTGTGGACTCCTGAGAATACTAACACCAGTGGAGCTCCATCTGGCGTGGATATTCATTTTCCTGTGCATAAAAGTCAGTCAGTGTCCTTACATAAATATCCAAAGCGTACACATGTTGGTCATGTGATCCTATGTAGACTAGTCCACTGGAAGGGTCTACAACGCCAGAGCTTTTCACCGTATCTCCTGTGACAAAAGCCCAGTGTATTTCTCCATCACTGCTTTGAAGCACATACACTAAGCCATCGTAACAACCTGCGCGAAATAAAACACAACAGGGGGAGAAAGGATAACGCATGTTCGTATTCATGGCGTGACTGATGCTGCGTCACTGCTGGAAAGACATAAGATGACTCACGAGGTACAGTTTCAAAACATTTTCCAAAGCTGCTCCTCCTCTTCTAGCTCAAAGTTTTTGCTGACGGTTCACACATTCAAAGCTGATGGTCCTGTGTGTTCTTTCCCAGTTACATTGAGGATACACTTATTTCACTGCCTTTCTATCAATTTTTACAGTAATAATATTAGAAGACATGGAGAGCTACTAAAAAGGGAGAATAAGAATGGGGCTTTTTTAAATTACCTCTTTCACTTTCTGAAAACAAAGATGCTATAAGAATTAAATCTGTATGTTTTCTAGTGAAAACTGAACTGTCATTCTAGAATCTCCTTCAGTTTTAATGAAACATTCAATTTTGTTATCAAAGTAAGTAGCAAAAGACAAGCAAAAGATGGTAAAGTCAGCTTTGCATAAAAACCCCTCACCCCCTGGAGAGCTGTGCTAAGCAGTGATATACACCTGTTAGCTAAGGAGACAACACTAGGATGAGTAACAGCAGCTCCATTGACAATGGATATGGCAAAACCAAAAAACTACCCAAACATGTTTCTTTGCATTTCCAAAAAGAAGGGTCAAAGGCAGTACATAATTTTTCTGTGAAAAATAATGAGGCACCACGTACCAATTTCTACCTCTACCGATTTTTAAAGACATTTTAAGACTGTATCACCTTTCCATACTTTTTAAAACAAAACTTTAAAGGGTCACACCTTAATCAACCACTATAAAAAAACCATCCCCATTGACTATCCCTTAATCAGGCCTTATTAATAAATTGGAATATGATAAACAAGTGCATACGTTAGATAAGCTTCATCACTGGCTATCATGAAACTGAACACAATTTCTTCCTCCTGTTTCTATTTCAAAACAGGTTAGTTTTGAAGCAAATATAGAATTTTATGGATAAGTGTAGCTGCAGGGCCCTCAGAAGTAAGAAGATTCTCTGTCGTTCATCTTGTATTTAGCAGGAAAACTACTTTAACACAAAGGCTGAAACAAAAGACATACCAACAACAATGAAATTTCCACACTTTGATGCACAGGCAGAGGATTCAATGCGATCTCCAAGGTTCTTCTCCCATTTTATTTCTCCCAAATCTAGATCAACTGCCTGCATAGCATGAGAGTGAGAGCCGACATACACAGACGCAGACACTTCTTCTTGAGATGGTATCACCACCAGTGGTGATGCGTCAACACATTTCCTTGTATGTGACTTCCACCTCATGCGTAACGCCAGCTCTGCCAGTGTTCCATGACTGCATTCGGCGTGGATTTGCTGTACGGAGCAACAGTTGGGTTTATTTCCCTTGTTCGTGACAGTTAAAATTCTGTTCTCCGTCCCCTGCCCTTGCGCATGGCTTTTCATTGTACCTGGAGTCGCTGAATGCGGAACGGGTGGTTGCTGTAGCAGCTCCAATCCCACCTGGACTGTATTACCGGGCTGTACAAAAGACTTAGTGAAATTCATAGGAAAAAGATGATTTCCTCTGCTTAGCGCAATAAATGAAATTAACCTTGAAGCAACCTCAAGAGTTCTTTCAGATTTCAGTTTAATGTATTTTTCATGGAATTCCTCTCCACTGTTCCCACTTAGTTTTCTTTTCATGGCATTGTCATAATGCATTGATTGGTCTTCATCTGGAAACAGAATTTTAAGAATATGTCTATAGATCTCTTCAATCGAGCGGCTGAGAATAACTTCAAGGAGTCCAGGCACAGTTTTTCCTACTAGCAGCTCAATTTCATCACAAAACCGCAGAGCCTTTAAGGAGTCTCCACCACTGTACAGAAACATGCCATCTTTAGAAATTCCAGTGGAATCACCCAGGAGACCAAGAACAGACTAGAAAAAAGAAGGACGAAAGAGGTAACAGTCGATGGGTAGTACACCACGTCTCACATACAAAAAACCTCACCTTGGGTAAAATCTACCTGAATACCCAGAAGTCCCACTAAAAATTAACAACTGAGGAAACTCACTACTCCGAAGAAAAAAAAAAAAAATCACATGAAGCATGTTAATGCCAACAGAGGTAGTGATGGAACAAGAGTTGGGAAGGAATGAGGAAACAAGGAGATACTAGATCTGTACTATGGAATGTTTTACCCCATTCCCATTCTGCAGTCTAAGGTATTAAAGCAAATTGTGCTGAATTTCTGTTGGCTGTTTTCAACCTTGATAACATTTATCACTGACAACTTCACAGAGAAGACACTGATGCTTTTTGATAAAATTGGTTAGGTGCTTTATTTTATTAATAAAACTTAGATAAAAGATACCTTTGACTTCTGAATTATTTAAGTGACCTACTTACTACCCACTTTTGAAGCTATAACCCCTTCAATTCACGGGGGATTTTGGATTTGGCACTGTTGCTATAACAAACAGCGAGTACTATGTCTCCTCTCACTGCACTGCCTGCTTGCTAAGCCTGGGGGTGAAGTCCAAATCCTCTGGTTTTGGAAGCTGCCTCCTGCTGTCCATAAGGGGTCTAGGGCACATCCCATCCCTTTGGGTTATCATTTCTATAGTCAAGCAGTACAGTAACTATCAGCACAGGCAGACTGTGTGGCTAATTTCATCACATGTACTCATTCGAGCCCTAGCCACTGCGAATTCCACTTCCAGGTGAAACTTGGAAGTCTGTCTTTAAGAAAAAAAAAAAAAGAAAAACAAACAACTGTTTGGCATCACATTTCAGCACCTTGAAAAACAAGTCTTTAGCATGGAAATTTAGAAACGACACAAACAGACAGTCCAAGAGACAATTACGCAACTGTGCCATCTATTTTAAAAAAGATGCTTTGATTCATAGTTATCTCGAGAAATAAGAAACTCTACTAACACAGTAACTATTTGGTACCAAGTTTCCATGTCCCAGTTCCCTGCTTCCCTTAGGGATACCTTCTTTGGCATGTGAAGCAGTATTCAAAAAGCTACTGACAGGTTACGTCCTTCCTATGCCAACTGCCTATAGCCTGCAGTTTTATCTGAGAGAGAAATATAAATGACTCCCTCCTGCCCACTGCAGAGCGACTGTATTTAAGTACTAACTGAACAGAAAGAGCTTAAATCTATAGGCAGCTAGAATGTTCTGGTTGCATTAGTCACACTTCTTAAAACTGTTTAATTCCTGACACATTTATAATGATCCACTTGCAAAGATAAAAAGGCAGCTCAAAATACTACCTTCCATAAATACTGCAATCTTTCCCACAATTCCTCTGCGCCACTCAGCTTACTGTCACGCCTTCTGGAGATTAGATGGTTCTGGTAAATCTTGTTCAGTTCAGATATATCAACTTTGCCTTTGTAGAAAATAAAGTACGGTTTTTTTCATGGCTCTTTTAGCATTTGCACTTCCAAAACTTGCTCTGCACAAACAGTCAATCGATTCCTGTCCACACTTCCTTATTAATACTCAACTGCACCTGTATTGATTTTTTTTTTTCCCTAGGCAATCAATGACACTTAACAGAACCCAGTAAGGTTTTTGAAATTTTACCCTAGCCTCCCACACAAACCCCACCTTCAGGGCCTGATCTTTCCTCAGCTGGAGTCAAGGTTCTGTTGCAAACTGCAACAGGATCTACTGAGAAAAGAAATGTGCAGTGCTAATGCTAAATTGATTTGACTCTCAAATAAAACATTATCAAGAAAACATAATACATAGTCATCACTTCCTTCCAGGAGTTAGTTATCTAATCTATGCATTTAAAAAGCATGAATCAGGTACCGGATTTTGGTCAACTAGAAAATAAATATAGAGACCATTAAAATACGTAGCAAGAGTACTTAATAGTTTCGCTTACCATGTGATGTTAACGGCAAAGCTTTGATCAGTACAAGCTCATCAGGGACAGCATGAGCTGGTAGACGTTTCTGGAGTTCTTTAAGTGTTTCTCTCTGTTCTAAATGATCTTTGGGTACAACAAACAGGATAAGTTTTTCCTGCACCAGGTCACTGCACAAGCTTCCACCTGACAAAGATCTTCAGCGGCCTGTAATTAAAAAACATTAGTCTTGCTTTGAAATGCAGTTCATCAAGTGTAAAAGAAGTAAACCCCACAGTTTAAAAATGTACACATTTAAAATAAGTATTTGTCTCACATTCCTACATAATGTCCTATGACATACCTTCTCCTGCAACTAAAGTTTGTTCTTCTTCACATAAAAATGAACGTATTTTTGCCTAGATGCCACGAATCACAGAATCACAGAACGGTTTGGGTTGGAAGGGACCTTAAAGACCATCGAGTTCCACCCCCCCTGCCATGGGCAGGGACCCCTTCCACTAGACCAGGTTGCTCCAAGCCTCATCCAGCCTGGCCTTGAACACTTCCAGGGATGGGGCATCCACAGCTTCTCTGGGCAACCTGTCCCAGTGCCTCCCCACTCTCTGAGAGAGAATCCCTGAGTGTGACATTCAGTCTTGCAGAACAATCACTGTACAAGCACAGCAGTGCAACACTCGGTATTTTTCAGGTGTTTATACAGTTCTTAATTCTGCTGGAAGAAACCATACAATAAAACAGATATCCAAGAACTCAGAACCAAACTCCTCCCTAAACTGTATGACTAGATACTTGGTAATACACTCTCCTTAGGGTGTACCCTCCTCTTTAAGACTCTTAAAGTTTATCTGAAGAGGAGTAAATACCATTTTTGATGATAAGGATGAGTTCCTTATCCCTGCTCTTTTATCCTGGTGTACTGTACTCACTAGATGTTATATTACCTGCTGCAAACACTCAATATTAAAACGTTTGCCGTGACGTTTAATCTGATTGTCTTTCCGACCCAAGAAGAACAGCTTTGAATTCTGCACTCTTACAAAATCCCCTGTTGCTCTCATTGTGCCCAGGGGCACAGTGACTTCATCATCAAGAAAGCAGATTCGTTCTTCACCGCCTACACAAGAAAAGATTGAGGTCACATACATTAAATGGTTAACCGTAAATGAAAATTATAAAGAGTATTTTATCAAATTCTCCTAAACTCTAACAAGCATGGTAGGTAGTACTAAAAGATTGGTATCAATGTCTTAACTGCTGCAAAGCGGGCTAGGCAGTTAATTCAGTTAATACACAGATATTACTTCAACTGAGAATATCAAAATGCAAGCAGGAAAAAAAAAAGCAATATAATGAAAGCACATTCTGATAAAATGATGGTAATTTCCTGTTCATCATTCAACCTAAAATACCATCAGAAAAGGTCCCAGCCCAATAGGAACTGAAAATGCTATATTAATCTGTACATCAGAGGCAGACACCAAGTAAAATAATCAATGTAATACTAAAACTCAAAAAATTAAGAAAAGTATCTTAGAAGAATAAGAAATATAAAATAACCTATAAATATTTGTCCCTCGCCTTCTAGAACTGCAGAGCCGTTGGTATCTCTGACCTCAACTTTAGTTCCAAGGAGTGGTGATCCCAAAGGGACAGGGAAATCAGTTCTGGATATATGAAAGACAGAAATAGTAAGTTTTCTCCTTCTGAACACAAAACAACTGTTCCAGAAATGAGTGAGCATACAGTCTTTGAAAGGGTTGGTATTAGACTGAAAGTAAGTGCTTGGGGCTTCTTTTTACAACTGTTTCTTCTTCAAAAACAACTCCATTTGTTCAAACTTAAAAACCTCATCAGTGTGCACAGGTTTCATTTTCATCTACTAAAAAACCCCAGAATGATAGAAATTAAGGCTTAAACGGACCCTGAAATACCCTGAGAGTACCCCGAGAGTTTCAGCCAATTTTTAAGTCCCCGAGGTTGAAACTTCCATCAAGTCAACCAATTTAAACACATGGAACTGCTTTCTAATTAATTCTTTCCCTGTTCTACCTAGTTTGAGCTTTTATTCTTTTATTACTGATGTTGTGGCAACAAGTACAGTTGACTCTTTCAGAAAAGACTGAAATAGAAGACACTAACGTCAATGTCACGTATCTGTTACAGACTTCTTTTGTCGAGCTCCAGACCCGCTCCTTCCTTTCCCTTCTTCTCAGCCTCTCTAAGCACTGGCAGAGCCTCATTTATTGAATATGGGCACTATTTCTGAGTGGGAGTAGAGTAGAATATATTTTCCTAAGTTAAGCAACATTTAAAAAGCCAAGTAACTTTAAATATCTGGTAATATATGAAGTCAGGCATGGGTTCCAGTTCAGTTTCTATCAGAAAGTCTCACATTTTAACCTAGCAGTTCTTGTTCAACTCCTGTTATTTAGGCTGTCACCTAAAGTCACACCTCCTTTTCTCTGACCAGTCAATGAATTCCTTATCTCAAGTTGACCAAAAAGCAGTCAAATTTTGTAAAACGTGTATTACTGCCAAATCATAGAATCATAGAATGGTTTGGGTTGGAAGGGTGAGAATCTTCTCCTTTTCCTTCTTCTGGTCAGCTTCACAATATAAATTATTAACAAACAGATATGAGAAAGCACACCAGATATTCGCTGTGTCTGCCCCATGCCATGGGAAAGTCCCAACGCAAAGACAAAACCAAAAAACGGGAGTTTGACAACAACAAACAAACCCCCAAGATTCCTCTATATACCCTATAACTGCAAAGACAACCACCACTTCATTTGGCCATTAAGGGACTTGAGATTAGGCATTTAATTTTGCGAAACTTATCCAAAATACTGAGGGATGCAGACCACTGAGGCACTAACTTTGTGCTGGTTTTATTTATTTATTTATTTTATTTTCTAGTGTTTTCTAGAAACTATGCCAGTTTTCATCATTCAGCTAGCAAAAATAAAAGCACACTGTACTCCAACCATCCTACCAGTTCTAAGAAACGAAGACATAAAATGGTCTGTCCTGGTTTTGTTGTATCTGGGGCTGCTTACTGCAAAAGAACCCAAATTCCCTTCGCAATGAGGCTTAGATGGAACGGGTGAAGGGTGGGAGGCAACAGTCAGAGACTATAAAAACCTCCATCATTCTAACTGCACACCAGTTGGGACTGAAGAACAACACATTATCCTTGGAGCACAGAAACTTTGAGTAGAAAAAAATCAGTTTCACTGAGGAGAAGGTAATGTTTGAACTCAGAGAAACTAGAATGAAAATTAGTTTTGCATGATAATTTAATAACACTTCATGACCATTCACCGTCTTCAGCCTTCAGGGGTTTAAGCACCAGGTTAATATATTGCATCGTTTGTCCAAAACATCCTATCTCATAGCACACATCCAACTGAAGTCGCATGTGTAATTATCATGCTAGGGAATAATTACACATTTCAGAGAGCTAACTGGAAGTACCTTTCATGACCTTGTCCTGCAACTCGCTTCATAAAACACAATGAACAAGAAAAAGTTAGCAATTGAGTGAAAATGGCAGAGTGCTAAATGATGAGAAGAAAATGCTTCTGGAAATCCAAGTAAAATTACCGTGAGACCTTGGGTGAGCCACTTTGGACAAATTTCTGTCATCCATACTAGTTGAGTAATATCAGTGGGATCATTTGCTGAACAGTTATTATCCAATAACAGGAGAAAAAACCAGTACCTAGTCTCCCCTTAATCAATTATTTGTGGCTTTTTAATCTCCAGGCAAAAGCATGGTAGCAGTAAGAAAGACACATATACCCACAGATAACACCTGAATGTAATCTTTGAGCATTTTTGCTTAAAGTAAGTAAATCTCAAGTAACATTCTGAACTTGACAGAGCTCAGCTCTGTCTTTTTTCCAAGGCTATGATGAAGAACTAGACAGCCCCATTTCTTTACTCTCACTGAGAGCTGTGGTAGGTTTCTTCTCATGCCAGGTCTCACTGGAAAAGCCTTGTGATGGGCAAGAGCATGGCTAACTGAAGTTACAAGCCAATTGGGTGGGAGTCATTTGCCTGACTTGAGACTGCCACAGCACACCCTGGACTAGGCTAGTCCACATTCAGCATGTGGGATCACAGGCTGGAATGAGGAAGACATCTAGATAGAGAGATGACTAAAACAGAGACCATCACAACACACTGTGTGAAACTTAACAGGTCTACAAGTCACAGAATTTCAGACAGCAGTTCTGTCCATCAAGAATCACTCACCAACAGCAAATGGATTAGTCTATTTCTGCATAAAAAACAAATGTAACTTCTACCAGCATAAACACCCATGAGGACTCAGTAGCCCTGGAAACAGGAGACAGAGGTTCTGTTTCTAGTGATTTTAATCATTCACATGCCAAGCCATGAAAACAGTGAATTTTCCTACCTAAAATCATCACTAAAAACCTCTTCAGGAATCTTGTAGCAAGTAGCCCAGCTTGACACTTCAGTAATACCATACAGATTGAAAATACTTGTTTTGTTCTCCTTGTGCTTCCAACTTTTCAAGAGATTCAGTACAGGAAACACTTCACCACCAAGAGCTAAGACACGAAGTGAAGTATTTGCAGACAAGACTGTTGATTTAATAATGTGAGCTCCAAACCTTCTGAGAAGCGTCGGTGTTGCCTGAATGACACATATTAAAAAAAAAAAAAAAGAAAAACATCTATTACATTTTTTCAGTATATGTGTACCCCTCTTCCTGCTTTACCACATCCACTGTAGAGCTATACTGTGGATGTACTTAATCATCTGCGTGTAGCAGATGGCACCAACCATCAGATACCAGTACAGATCACGCTGGCGCTTTGCGAGGTTTTGTTTCTTAAGTGAAGCCATGAATGAGCACTATCAGCACCAATCTATGTGCTGCTGCAGCTTCTCGTTTGCTTAGACAGTTATGGGTTCCCTGCTGTGTCTCAGCTGTTACCTAAAGGGTATGTGCATTAGTTCAAATGTTATTTACCTTGAAACAGAAAGCTGCAAACCTGGTATTCTCTTCATGTTACTGCTTGAGCTTTTTTCCTCCTCATTCCAGCATGTTACAGCTAAAATACAACCTACACAACTGATCAACCTTGCGTACAGAACATTTAAAGACCTTTCCATAACACTAAAACTTCCTAGGGTGCCAGATTCTGGGTTGTTCCCTATATGTGGAAACACAACAGTCTACAAAGATTAGGGTGTTTTTAAAGCTTTCACATCACACTCTAAAATAAGGGGGAAAAAAAAAAATCTTCCTTAAATACAACTACTTATATAAAACTATTGGTGATGTTACCCAGAGAAGCTGTGGATGCCCCACCCCTGGAAGTGTCCAAGGCCAGGCTGGATGAGGCTTGGAGCAACCTGGTCTAGTGGAAGGTGTCCCTGCCCATGGCAGGGGGGTTGGAACTAGATGGTCTTTAGGGTCCCTTCCAACCCAAACTGTTCTGTGATTTTATGTAGAGCCCTTTCACTGAAAGGAAAAACAGCACATCATTTTAACAGACATACTTCACTCTCATTCGTTCTGTGATTCTATGTAGAGCCCTTTCACTGAAAGGAAAAACAGCACATCATTTTAACAGACATACTTCACTCTCATTCTTTCCTACATTTTCTAGTAAGCGGACTGGAAAATTAATGGAATTCTTTCTTGACCATTGCTGTTCAACTGATCATTTTAACTTTAGTGAATTATAGTGAAAAAAGAAGAGAGAAAAAAAAAACAAACCACTCTTCCCCTCCCTCATAATCACTTCAGAATTCTCAAGTATGCTCAAGCAAGTCAAAAGGGGTAGGGATTTTCTTGCTATAATTTAAGAAACATCATAAAATTATTCTTCATTAGTTAAACAACAAGGAGAACATTTTTTACATTAATTCAGCTGAGAACTGTCATAAAGACAGTGATCAGAAAAAATCACAAAATCAAACTTTTCTTAGAAACACATCTCAAATACCTTAATTCACCAAATTTTGCCTTTCTCTATTAATGCTTAACACACTTTAAAATATATGCAACTTAAAAAGTGTTAAAAACATGCTTTAAGATCTTACTAATAGAGATTAATATATCTGATTTATTTTTCTAAAAGCAAGTGCACTAAACTGGTCAAGAAACGTATATGACAGGAGAACCTACATCATCAAGATTTACAGCAATCATAATAAATAAAAATAAGAGCAGTGACTAAAGTTACAAAATCATTGTTAACTAGGGGATTTTTTTCTGCTGTGGAATCTTCAGCCAACTACTCACTAATCTTAAATTTATACCCTACAATCTTAACTACCACCATTCCTCCTAAAGACAAGGAAATCTCAGCATTTCTGTGAGTACAGATATTTCAAAATTAAACATTAATGACAAAGCAAGGCTTAGGGGTTGATTTATCACAATTAATAGACTAATCAGACCACACTCACTTTGTTCCAAGTCAGTTACAAGTGAGACCCATTGCACAGAATCATAGAACTGATTATGGAAGGAATCTTCCTTTAAGGAAGGGACCTTAAAGACCATCTAGTTCCAACCTCCCTGCCATGGGCAGGGACACCTTCCACTAGACCAGGTTGCTCCAAGCCTCGTCCAGCCTGGCCTTGAGCACTTCCAGGGATGGGGCATCCACCCTAATTTCTAGCAATTCTTCCCCCCACCCCCTGATCTACATACACTCAAATAATATTTTATATACTTGTTTATATACTCAATGAATAGTTCTACAAAATATCTCGTTACACTGCAAGGCCAGGGCTAGGCTTATTCAGCGACGCTGGATGCTCATAACTCCAAGTGAAGTTTTCCAAAATGAACTTCAGAAGTGTTAAAATTGAGATCATGCAGGAGATGATCTATTCCAAGACACTGGGGGCATATGAAGCCTCATATTAACAGGTGGCCTAAAACCACTAAGTGTTGCTGTGGAATCAATTATTCTCTTGCTCTCATTACTGTAAAAACGACAAACATTTTATCACCCTATAAATGGCACTGGTTTCGTTGTGTATTTTTAGCACAGAGACAACCATTAAAACTTGAAAGTTGTTTATGAGGAAAGGCTCTAAGATTAAGCCCATTAAAAAGCGTAACAGATTACTCCCCTTCTAGATTCTTCAGAACTAACTGCTTAATTAACAGAATAATTTAAGTCTTAAGAATTAACGGTTTCTGAGGACGACTGTTGGTTTTATCTTTAGTTCATTCTTTTCAGCCTCAAACATTTTGTGACCTCGATCAAATGGTAATTTTCTAAACAGCTAACACTCTACAGCGAAAAGGATAGCACGAGCTATGCCTCCAAGGAAGAACACCCCTGCTCTGCTATCATTAGCATCCAGGCAGGTGAGCAAGTACTACTCATGAGCAAAGATGAGAAGCAAGACACTGAAAGACACTTCTCTTGGGTGCTGCCTACCTGCAACACTGTCACACGGTGGTGGCGAAACAGAGCAGCAGACAGCTCCACCGGCATCATTTTAATAGTGTTCGGTACAACGAGAACAGAGGCCCCACTTGTCAGGGCAACGAACAGTTCAACCACAGATGGGTCAAAAGTCAGAGGAGAAGCCAGGAATAGCGTATCGTCCTGTGTGATCTCAAATATGGATCTAAAATAAGAAAGCTAGGAATTACCAATCTGATGCACGTTGTTGATTTCCGAGCGGGCAGAGCAGCGTGACCACAACGCGCTTTAGCAAAGGTGAGGTCTTAAGGGCTGCTCCAAATAAGACGGGCACATGCAGGCCGGACAGTTTGAGCAAGAGCTCCCCCATCAAGACTGTAACTATGGATTATACTAATACGGTCCTTTACAAAGCCATCCACCACCTTACCGACCAACACAGTGGGCTGAGAGGCACATTTAAACTCATGGATGCTCATTTAAAAAAAAACAATATGCAAAAAACACCATAAAAGGTGGTATTTTCCAATATTTAAAAAAAAAAACCAACAACCAACTAAATGAAACAGAAAGAAACTCATGCAGCATAAAAAAGAACGAGGACTTTAACAATGAATAATTCACTTTGTGGTATTCTGGCTTAAAAGTAATAGGTAACACTTACAGCAACAGCATATTATTTGAAGCACACCCCTCAAAAATTCAGGTAAAGGACCATTTAAACATTAAACATAACATTTAGAGAAACAAAATTTTATATGATGCTATTTAGAAACAACAAAAACAATCACAAAGAAACCTGAAAAGACAGGGAAGGAGGAAGAAGGTGTGTTAGCAAAAACCTACACTTCTCTGACGCATTAAAGAGTCCCTAAATGTCAAATTTGTAAAAGCATTTAAAAGGAAAACTGAAAGCCACACTTACTTAAGATGCTGAATATTTGGCACTATACATTTATGAGGCACTCTGACAATTTTGGGGATCCCTGTAGTTCCTGATGTATGCAAGACGTACGCTAAAGGATATTTCTGGCCAACTTTGACTGGATCTGTGCAAACGGTGGATCCTGGCTGTGAGTTACTCCTGGCTTTGAAAGGTTCATATTTACTTTCCTCATTGTCAACTTGTGAATTTAAATCCGTGTTGCCCGAGCTCAGTTGGAAGAGAGTTAAACCAATATGTTCTATGGTGGAAGAATTGAGGTAAAACCAACCCAGATGGGATGTGCAGAATTTCTGTAAAAGAAAACAAACAATTTGAACAGCATAATTCAGGACACGTGGTTATTGTTCCACTGCATGCAATGAAATAGGAAACAGCTTTTCATACAAATAAGCTGTGATCTTTCATCTCTCTCCTTTTGGAGGGCACACATCAGACAGTTTTAAGCTCATGTGTTTTTTATATTAAATATGAGTGAACACATTTTATAAACTATGAATAAACAATTTTCTAAACAAATAATGAAAAGGAAAATACACAAAAGAACTCTGCAGAAAACAAAGAACTCGGAATTGTAAGTCAATGTTCCAATCTAGTCTATTCCCTTTGCAGTGAGGAAGGGTATAAGATTTGGGAGGAGCGGGACAAAATTAAACCAAATTAAATGCAGGAGTTATTTTCAATTACCACCGTGTTCCAACTCTGAACCCCGACCTATGAAGAAACAAGCCTGGAAAAACCACACTCTAACAGGAAAGTAGGCAATTTTTTTGAAGTGGAGGTGAAGCACTTTGTACTTCTAATTTTAAAGACATTCTTTTCTGAATGAGAAAGACAACTTCTTAATTTGAGGAAACAAAAGAACCCTATCCAAGCTCATTAAAACAGAATACAATCCGAATAGCTACACATTTCCAAACTGCCCTTTAATGCCTCCTCTAGGAGCCTGAACACTTACATTGATTTTGTCATTCTCAACAAGAACATACTGAAGATTGCTTTTCTTCATGAAGTGAGTGGATAACACCGGTGGTGCATCTGGATCAATAGGAGAATACGCAGCTGGAACCTGCAGGATTCTAACAAGACAAAAATGTTTTCACCTTATTTTTTTTTAAAAACATAAGAAAATCATCTTAAATTTCACTAAAATTTCTTTTCTAGCTCCCAGAACCAGAAAATGTATTCATAACATGACTTTCAAAGATTTTATGGGAAATAAAGTAGGAATAAAATTATAATCAGTGTTGCCTTTTGGTATTTTAAAGCTAGATGAAACCATTCAATATTACTTCTTGCCAAACAGCTTGGTGATGACACGGCTATCACTGCAATCAACAGCACAGCATTTTAAAAGCTTCTGCTATTGACTAGTAACAGAAATATAAGCTTTTCATTTATACATGTACTACACAGAATCATTTAGGTTGGAAAATACTCTGAAGATCAAGTCCAACCCTTAACCTAACTCTGCCAAGTCCACCACTAAACCATCTTATGGAGCGCTGCATCTACTTCTGCATCTCAAATACCTTCAGGGATGGTGACTTAACCACTGCCCTGGGCAGCCCGTTCCAGTGCCTGACAGCCCTTTTCATGAAGAAATTTTTCCTAATATCCAATCTAAACCTCCCCTGGCGCAACTTGAGGCTGTTCCCTCTTTTCCTGTCACTGGTTACTTGGGAGAAGAGACCAACACCCATCTCTGCACCCTCCCCTCATGTAGCCGTAGAGGGCGACAAGGTCTCCCCTGAGCCTCCTCTTCTCCAGGCTGAACACCCTCAGCTCCCTCAGCTGCTCCTCACAGGACTTGTGCTCCCAACCCTTCCCCCGCTTTGATGTGTAAGCATAGTAAAAAGAGCACCAAAAGCCTGCACACCGAAAACACTTTCTGTTCTCACTAAGGAATCCAGCGTAAGAGAACCTGAGCACGTACCGGAGTTTTTTCCCTAATAACCAGAGGAACACGAAGTTCTATCATTCTGCTATCATTACCTGCACTGTAATGCCTCCTCCAGTTGATAATTCCCATCACTCCCTCTAGTGGCTCCATTCGATAAAGACAAGCACTTGAATTCATGAATGCCACAAAAAGCCAAGATGAGTAAAAGGCAACTAAACCACGAACGTTTCCCATAAATCTTCACATTTCTTCTAAGGCTGGGTTCCCACATACAATTCGTTACACTTCCTCTTTGTGCAAGTGATTTATCACTGCAGTAACGAGGAGATCCAGAAGGAAGGCTTGGAAACCGCAGCGTTCTGCGTTCCCGGAGAGCCACTGCTATCAGCAAGCACCCAAGCCAGCCCTGCATCACACCCCGCAGTTAATCACTCGCTCAGCAGCCACAGCTCTAAGGGTGGAAACACCCTGGTATCTCCCAGTCACACAGCTACAGAAAACCGTGCTGCTGCTCAGTTCACTGGGACACAGGATAAATCAGGTTGGAAGGGACCTCAGGATGCCGAGTCCAACCTCCTGCTCCAGCAGGAGCGACGGCTGTGACACCAGAGCAGGCTGTTCAGCAGTTCAGCCAGCCAGGTCTTGAAAACCTCCAGGGACGGTGCCTGCACATCACCTCTGTGCGACCTGCTCCACTGCTGGGCTGGGGGAAGTGTTCCCTGGTCACTGAGAAAGTTCCTCAGCGCTTCTGGAAGGTTTATGATTACAGCTCTTGCTGACACACCACCTAAATCTTTAGTCAACTGTGATACGTTTTCTTGCATTACTATGTCATTTAGGTGCAGTGTGACAACAGGAAAATGCCGACACCGATCACTCGCCTAAAAGGCACAACTACTGCTGTACACATCAGCTAAGAAAACCTGCTTGCGACGCTGGGATACTCTATTACGTCATAAATGTAATGAATATAAAAGGTTAAATATAAAAAGGATAAAAACAGTAGAATTCATCAGTAGAAGTAGGATATTTTAACCTGGTGAATTATGCTGAGTGTTGGGACCACAAACATTTCCATTTCCTAGCCATTAAATAATTAATGTCACTTTAGCGCTGCACTGACCACTACTTTTTTTACAATATTTGTAATGGAACTCTAACGGTATAAGCTTAAAGCTTCTCAATTAGCTTAAAGCATGACATCTATTTTCAATGCATCTTTTTATTTTTAGGCTAGCAAGGCAAGAATACATTAAAAACCTGCACGCTCATTTTACTCTGTTAGATCACCTCCATTTTTAAACATGCACAACAAAGACACTAATAATTTATTTTTTATATTTCTATTAATATGCTTAAGCATACGCTTTTTAAAAAATGGACATAGTAACATACACATGAGAACAGTGAACTTAAGATTCAAAAACCTTTGCCAGTGGCTTTTCAAGATATCATGATCTTTAAGGTCCCTTCCAACCCAAACCATTCTATGATTCTATGAATGCAAGACTCCAGTACCTCTTGGCTGCATTATTATGGTATTATAGCAGGTTTCGTGTTATTAAAAATATAAACAAACTGAAAATTTGCTTTAATAGAGATGGCCCTTAAAAACCCAACACAGAGCGCAAGCATTCAAACCATTACCCTAAGATCCATGATGGTAAGTTTATTCCTGGAGAGCAGTAAAGGCCTATTTCACATTTTCCTTGCTGATCACAGTGCTTGTGAAGGAAAGCTGTTAATTCCACAGCAAGCTTAACCACCGTTGCATATGTGTAAGAAATTGGAGCTTTGTCATTGCATTCATCAAACCAAACCGCTTTTCTATCCGGGTACAGGCTAGCTGCCCGCTTCACCATCTCCTGAAGAGTCATCTCAGCTGCACATCTTCATCCCTCTGAAAAATGAACACACCAGACCGCATCACCACCTAACTTTTACTATTTTAGTCAAATTACATAAGCATGCAGAACACTACCAAGCAGAGAACAAGACACTTGGCAGAACACACACAGCTTTGCCACAACTTATACTGCACAAGTGTAAAGTTTAACACTTGCATTGTTTACCACGGGTTTCACCCGAGGGCCCGGGATACCTAATGCACTGAGATTTCATTCCACAGAGGTGGCTTGTTCCTCACAATTACACCTTTATTTTTAATTCTGGGCACAACTGAATTAATAACTCTATTAACACAGTTTCATTGTTAATTTTTTCTTTAACCGCACTGTGAAACACAGATCTTTCCTCGGCAGGCAGAAAACCCAAAGGCCCTACTGCCAAGGCTTTCAGGCTGCTGCACGCCTCTGCCCGGCGGGGTCCCCCTGTCACGCCCGTACCGGATGACCGAGTACGGCGCCCTCTCCCCGCCGCCGCGCCAGGGTCAGGACTCGGCAGCGGTCCCCAGCGAGGACAGGCGGCTGCTCCACACCCTCGCCGCGTTCAAAGCGCCCCGTTCCTACAC
>NW_010271208.1:0-9712 GCF_000690775.1 Eurypyga helias
ATCCACCCACACCCCACCCAGGCATGGGAATCCCTCCCCAACACCAGGGATCTCCATACCCATTCCTGGGGACCACACTCATCCCCAGACCTGTCACACGCAGGGATCCTCCTGCCCAGATTTTCCACAAACAGGGATCCCCCACCCACGCATGGGGACCCCCCAACTTCCATAAAAGCCAGCCAGACTCCTACCGTCTCCCTCTCCACCTCCTTCCCAGGAGCTGGCAGGGCGGGCAGGCGTGGGGACCCCACGGGGCCAGGCACAGCGTCCCCCAACGCCTTCCCCAGGACACGAAGGACACCTCCCCACGACCACAAACAGGGGTTACCCCTAAATTTCCCTTAATTGCCTTAAAACTGCCTGGATCTGCCTCGGGGAGCAGCCCTGCTCACCACACACAAAGCACCAGGGGCCTAGTTCAGTCGTGGCCCCGACGTTTTCTTCAGCTCTGACTTCCTAAAGCCTTGACTTTTTCTTCCCTCTGATGTGGATCCTTCCCGAAGTGCTCCCAGGACAGGTTTTGCTCGCCTTTACCATCGCAACAGCTTGCACGTGAGATCACCGTCTGACCACGGATCTGGGGGTACCCACGGGGGCGAAAATGGATGCTCTGCCACGCGTTCAGAGACAACGAAACAGTAGAAGAAGCCACCAAGAAGCCACCAAGAAGCCACCAAGGGCTGTGGGGCAGCACCTGTCCAGCTCCATTGCTGGGGGACTGACATAAACAGCTTCCTGGCACCCCAAACATCAGTGAGGAAAAACAAACTCCTGTACACAAGAAAATTCACCTTTTTTGACAGCGGGAGCGGTGACAAGGACAGCTGACCGGCGGCTGCGGGTCAGTGCCGGCCTGGGGTACCCCCAGCCGCTGGTGTCACTGCAAAAGGGGGTTATCCCAGCAAAGCAGGGAGGTTGGCATCACCCCAGGGCTTTGCATGCACCCTCCCGTAACTTCCAGGCCCTGTCGCTTTGAGCAGACGATTCATTTGCCCCAAAGCATCTCTGAGAAATCAACCCCTCCGCGGCATTCGGTATCAAAGCAGGATTTGCATCGAGCTGCGCGACGGGCTCGTCATTACCCTCACTGCCAGCCTCGCGTCGCTCCGCGGCAGGCTACCGCCTCGTCCCCAAACCACCTGGAGCAAAGGCAGCGGCACGAGGCGGATGCGGGCAGGAGATGCGCCTCGCCTGCGAGGCACAACCCGCGAGCAGACAAGGCCACGCCAGTGCGATGCCACGTGGGACCAGCCATCATTGCTGCTTCATCCCAGAGCTTCCCCGGCTCAGCGTGTCCCGGCCGCTCACTCCGATCTTGCGGGAGCGCTGCCGCGAGCAGCGTGCGAGCCAGCCCAAAGCAGCATCCACGCCCTACGCTTGCGAGGTGCAAATTTAAGGCCGAATCTTGCTGATATTAACCACTTAGGTAGCTGCAGTGGTTGTGGCGCGGCTCTGCAGCAGCAGATTTTGATGATGTTTAATTGCTTTTGTCCACAGCAGAGTTTTCCAGTTGTCATCAGACCCAAATCACTGTTTCCCGGGAGCAGGAACGGATTTGCTGCACCATGGACAAGGGATGGGGGGAATCCGGCCAACAGACAGAAAAAAGCTGGGACCAAGAGCTGGGTAAGAGCGTAGGAGGGACAGGGCTGCCTCTCCTGCCGGGAGCTGAGCTGGAATGGAAAAGCAGAGGGTGAAAATCCAGCTGCAGCCACAGATCTTTCTTCTCCTCAAACTTCCAGGACTCGGAGGCAATTGCTCCACTGCTTGCTCTGAAGGGGTCTCAGCCGAGGACGTGCCAGCTCTGAAATTTCTGGTCCTTCAAGTGTCTTGTACATTTGCCACAACACCGCAGCGTAAGGCATGATATAAGGACCTGAAAATGCTTTTAAATCCTAAGTTCTGTACTGTTGCCCAATAAACCGTCTAGATTATGTGGACTGGTGGAAAAACTCGCTGGAGAGCTACCGCTGTGCAGATCAGCCAGCCAGGCTAATGACACTGAATATCCCCAACTGCAGGGAGGACATAATGCAAACAGCCACTGAAATCCCAGTCGCATTAGGCAGCCACTCATGGGGAAAAAGAAAAGGTTTTAAAATGCCGCAGGAGCCCCGAGTCATTAGTTTTGTCAGGAATTTTGCTTTCTCAGATCACAGGGAAAAAGCCTTCAGATCTGTGGATTCAGAGAAGGCCCGAGAGAAAGGCGAGCTCTGCGCTTAGCGGGGCTGTAAGTCATGGAAGCTGATTATTGTTAATTTACCATTTTGTATAAGAACCTGAGAGATCCTTAGCAATGTCAGAAACAAATGCCCTGCAAGTTTCAAAACCACGCTGATTCCAGCTAGGAAAAAAACCCTAAAAGATAACCAAATGCTGGATTTTCTCTCTGTCTCTATTTACCCTCATATTTTTATTTACAGAGCATTATTCTTTTTTATTTTCATGCTTTTTAATTTTTTATTTACAAGTATGAATTCCTATAATTGGTAGGAGGTGGAAATTAGACCACACGTACATGTGCCTGAAACACTGGCTGCTACAAGGAAGGTCCCAAAAATTACTATCATTTTCTTCTCGGAGTAGTAAACAGAGATAAGTTACCCAGTGCAGAAACTTGAACTATGTGGAAAAAGACGTTTGATCCAATCCAACTGTAAGGGAATAAAAATACATCTGTCCTAAGCAGCATCTGTCCTAAGCAGCATCTGTCAGCAGAAATGATGGTGGAAACTCTGTGAAATCAAAAGTTCATAATAAATAATGATGATTTAAACCATGTCATTGTGTGTGACCAGTATAAAAATCCCTTAGGCTAATATTCTCCACATAATCCAGGTGCTACCACATCCTATACACGTTTTTAATTAAACTGAGATGATCGTGGTCACGTTCTGCGCTGCTGGAAATCCAGCTCATAACATGAATTGTTAGAAGCTGTTTCAGAGCTCACCGAACAAATGTATTTACAAACTACACTCACCTTCCATGTCTGGATTTCACCATTACACAGCACTGAAAAGCCCAAATGGGGGGTTTAAGACTCTGCTGTTCAATTCTATCACATTCAAAAGAGGACCAGCTATGAGCAGCATAATTAAAGACACCCGGGCACTTCAGCACCCACCTCAGTGACCGACGTTTTCAGGGTGATCAGGCTTGAATCATGATTCCTGACAGTATTCCTTCAGGCGCTTTACTCCTCACCTCCTACACTGACCTGGGATTAGTCACTCCCAGCTTTCTCATTTGCAATGAAAAAGGGAGATCCCATGGGAAAACCCAATGGGAAGCCCCTTTCCTTCCCTCCTCAGGCTGCTGTTTCAGTACCAGACACCCAAGCCACACACGTGTCCACTCCCAAAACGCTGAGGTTTATACCCAACATAGCAGCAGCAATTGCCGTCTGGTGCACCCAGCCTTCCCGATGCACAGCCCATCGCCTCTGGCCTCATCCCAAATCCCCCATCAGCCCAAGCCAGAGCCCTCCCGACTGTCCTGTGCGCTAACACATGCCAGAACCCAACAAGCACCTAAATCCTTGCAAGATCGGGGCCTGACATCAGTCTGAACAACCCCCGCTCATTTTCAAGCTACTAATTACTCTTACGCCCATATCACATGGTTTTAATTATCTTTCCTTCCAAAAGACTTCAATCTTGACTGAAAAGCAACAGCTGTAGCTGGAAGAGCTCACTGTAAAGAAAAAAAGTCCATTTGCTGCGACTCCAGTGGGTGTTCAGGTCTGGCACAGCAATGGAATCTGATTTCTAATCTGGAGATTTCAAGTCTTCAGTATCAGATCTAAAGGGATCACAGGGAAGCTGGGCAGAAAAGCAGCTTCCCGAGCAGCACAATAATAACCACGCTTTGAATTCACATTAGAGTGCCGTTTCAAAGCAAGTTTCACATATTCTTCTTCTTTCTTGGTAGCATCCTAGCAAAAGATGATTTTTAGGATTGGATGGGTATGGTTAGGCAAAGCAAATGAAGAAATGCCACAGAAAAAACCCTTTGTCTCCTGTAAAACACTCCCTGGGTGATAGTGACGGTTCAAATCCTTTCTCCCATTCATCATTCATAGCACCTAGTTGTTATTTATGCTCTTCTACATTAATCTACAGCAGGTTTTACGTTAATGCCTACGGAATGAAGGTATTTTCCTTTGCAAAATCATGTTTGCAACAGCAAGAAACACCCTTCCTAAGCACAGACCTGTAACTCACCTGAAAGGTAGCAGGATGGGTAGGGAGAGAGACAGTACCCAGTGGGAAACGGGAGGAAAAAAAGAAATGGGAAGTCAGTCAGACCTCCTGCTCCAAGGGCTGTTCCAGCGTGATGGAAAGGTGTCCCGGCGCCGAGGCAGCCTGCAAGGCTGGCTCAGCATCTTTTCCTCCCGCAGCCGGAGAAGGACATTGATCGAGCTCTGCGAGGCATCGCGGGAACAGCCTGTGTCAGGAAACGTGCAGCAAACACACTCGTAGCCTGTCTGGATAAATCAAAGAGCGCAAGAACCATCCCAGCTGCTCCTGCTGCCGCAGGATACATTAATAGTAAAGGATTTTGTCTGCGGCTACGCAAGGGATGCGGCCGCCTGCCTGGTGTGGTGAGCATCACACCGGAGGATAGCGTCGTTTTCCCGTCCCCAGTTTGGTGGCGACACGCACCCGTGTCCCAAGGGTGGCTGGAGACTTGGAAATGTCTGCAAATCCTTGAGTCCAAGGAGTCATCCTGCGAAGAGCGTAAAGATTGCCAGCATCCCAGGAGATCCAGTGACAGTTCCCTGTGGAGTCACCAGCACAGCGTACATCCCTCTGTGGGTTGCTGGTTTATACTTAAAATGAGCAAATATTCTCCTCTTTACCTATATATCCAATCTTTTGGGCGACAAGCCTCTCCCTAGTGAACTTACCTGCTGCCCACGCCGTGTCCAGACTCACAAGACATCTAAGCGTTTCTAGCATTCCGTTCGTTAGGCCTGGAGGCCAAAAAGGGTTAAAAACCATCTCAGATTCTCTAGGGAAAATGGAAAGGCACCAGAAAAGAAGCCAATTCAACTGATTTTACCCAAAGGGACAAAAGGAGGTTTAAAAGGTCCTTTATAAAACGACACAGGAAAAAGTGTTATTGTCCCACAGGGAAAAACATGCCCATTAACAAATTAGGTGAGAGTCAGGTGAGATGTAAGAGGTCTGAAACAGCTGCTTTCCTCAACACCTTTAAACTGCCTGTCTTCACACACTTCATTTATTTTGGATAGCAGCATTGCCTATGCCAATTTGGCAGGAAAGAGGACTGTAAAAATACCTGGGGATAAATGTGAGTATTTTTAATGTGAATAGGCAAAACCTAATGGATCTGAGGAAAACGCTTTGGGATTTAGAACAAAGACAACTTAGGACCCTCCCAAACACATGCCCATCAGGGTTCCTCATTTTCCTGGAAGCATCGCTGAGGGTACCCTAGCAACTCTACCTCAGCCCTGTCAAATGGTCTGAGTGGAAACAGAGCTCAGGGGAGCTACTCCTGTGTTAATGAGTTAGGTAAGCGCCCATCGAAGGGAGGCCAAAGCAATCACAGCATTTAATTATTCCTGCCAAATCGCTGATAAGTGAACTGAAGAAGAAAAAGAGGGAAAAAAATGACACCTTCAGAAGGAAGGGCACTGTGACAAGTCAGCTGCTTCTACAGCTTGTGGGCATCAAAAATACATTAAAATATTCTGTAATTATATCCCGGGTTGTATTGGGGAAATTAACTCTTATTCCACTTGTATACAAGTGAAAGTTGAGGTGTAAGCAAGCGTGATGTCCGTTCAAGGGAAAACAACAGCAGAAGCGGCAAAGACAGCGAGGAAGATCCAAATGGAGGGATGAGGCGGTACCGAAAGGGATCTCTGGCTGGATTCCTGCGTGGCTGGGATGAGCATGGAGATGAGATGAACTGCAGGAGCACAGGACTGCAGAGCTGGGCACGGACTCCTTCGTCACGGCTAAGCTAACTGCGTTTGCCGGCTGACCCGGGGCGAAGGACCAGTGACAGAACCGTCACCCTGTCAGCAGTTAATGATGGGTGTTTGTCCTGGTGGTGTGTGGTCAGCGCAGCGTTAAAGTACAAAAAGGTCAAGGTGGGGGGTATCGGCGCTTCTGCTGATATCTGGCAGCATTTTGGGGAAGTCTAGTTTCTCCCAAGGTCCTTGCTGACTCGGGAGCACTGATTTATTGCCCTTAGTTGGAGGAAGAAGTAATGAGAACTGACTAATCGCCGAGCTGCGCAGCCGGCGGACTCATTCCGATGTCGCTCATCGCATCTTGCTGACCACTCAAAACTAAGTTTTGCAGGGATTTCGGTGACGGCTCAGCACCCTTCCTTGGCTCCCGGTATTTGCGTAACACTCAGCTGTCCTCCCCCTGCAATAAGGTAGTAAAATCTCCGGCGTAGCTCGGCTGACACAGCAGCAGAGGCGTCACAGGATAGGCTCCCGTTCCTGGAGAGCTTGCACTGCAGGTCCCAGACGTGCTGATGTCACTGCTCGTGCCGTCAGCGTTAGTGCGACTCCTGCAAACCAACTAGAGGTCTGTTAGCATCTGCTGCATGCACACCCCTCTGCCTTCCCGCGCAAACACGCGCGAGTGCTATTACTATGTTGGGTTTTTTTTCCAGAGAAGGCGTAAAGGATGAGTATTTAATTGCAGGAGTAAGTTCAAGGTATGAGACACGGTGTTTGCACAACGAGCGATGTGTCACAAAGCTTGGAGGGAAACAGCAGCAGTCAGACGATCCATCGCACGCTCACCTCATTTGAATGCAATTCCATTTAGACAGACCGTTTGGCACAAAAATTAGAAAGATGACTTAACAGAAAGCATGGGAGAATACTTCCCAACCCAGGTGTCAGCTATATTTGCGTGTGACATTGATGGAGGAGCTGTCCAAGAAAGTCTCTAGCCATTAATTGCTAGGTTGCAATTAAGGTGGCAGCCAATGTTTAAAGCCACCTCATTCCCCCCTTTTCTGACCTTATTTTAAATGCGATGCAGAACGAAAAATAACAATAGACCAATGTGCTCTCCCCCGCAGTTCCCCTCTTTCCTGACCTTATTTTAAATGCGACGGAGAATGAAAAATAGACCAATGTGCTCTCCCCCGCACCATGGAACAAGGCTTAAGAGCACAGCCTGGCCAGGGCAAGTGGATTTCTACACAAGCAACGTGCAGAATGCCTTCGTTTAATCAGTTCCTTGCTTTGCACAGATAGGAAAATCAAACGAAGTTAATGGTGTAGTTTTAAAGTCACCACTCAGCCTCTCAGTTGAGACAGATGGCTTTTACTTACAGTGCTTCCTCTTGGAGGATTTGGCAATCCTCTCCGGGTCTGGTTCTCAGCAATTCTCTGACATGGGGGCAGTTAGCGTCTTCGTTGCACGTAATAGTGCTGTAGAAGCCAAAAAAAATGGCTCTTTTCTAGCCAGCTTACCCCTTTTCCAGCTGACAGAAGTGACTTTCCTTCCTGGTCCAGAAGTCAATGCACGCTGAGCGTTGACCTCACGCTGGTCTCTGTCAGCAAGCGTGGAAGGCACATGCATAGCAGAGACATGCTCAGAGGCCACTGATGCTTGAAAAGAGTACCAAATTCCCCGTTACCATCCTTCCCAGGGAATAAGAGAGCCCCAGGTTAGCTGGGACAAAGAAGAAGCAGCTTTATCAGTGTGTGACCTGCATCATCCGATGTGTGGAGGGACACATGGCACGAGGCAGTAAGTGGGAAGGTACAGCCCTTCTTCCCATCACCCAGTAAACCTGGCAAATTAAACTAGATTCTAAGCCAATTTCCAATCACTGTAACTCACTTCTGTACAAGGGTTACTCCTGATTTACACAGGGGCAAGTTAGAACCAAATATCAAATCTAATGGACCCAAATCTGTTTGTATTTACACCAGCATAACCTAATGATGATATGCTTAATAATTCACAATTCAAAGTCAAGTTACTCACTATTGCTCAGTGAATAGTCATGGTGGTTTCCCTCCTTCCCTGGCAATAAATCCGGAACCTACTGGCACTGACAGGTGTTGATCAGGTCTAGACTGGAGTATTATGGGACAAAAAAGTATGAGAGAGCAATGGTCACCCTTGTCGGTCTGAAGGCACGCCAGCCTCCACCTCTGAGTTGCCTTTTGGGCTGCAGCTGCTTCTCAAGAGCCTTGCGAGCTCCATGCAGCTCCTTCACTCCCGCAGAGCCCACTGGCCTCGCTGCAGTTTGTCTGCTCCTCTATCCGACCCCGCTTTGGGGTCCTCTTTGGCACCTCACTCTGCTTATATCCCAAAGGCTGGGAGAGTTGGGGTGTCCAGCCTGGAGAAGAGAAGGCTCTGGGGAGACCTTATAGCCCCTTCCAGTGCCTGGGGGGGTACAAGGAAGCTGTGGGGGACTTTTTACATGAGCCTGTAGTGACAGGACGAGGGGTAACGGGTTTAAACGGAAAGAGGGAGATTGAGATTGGACATCAGGAAGAAATTCTTCCCGCAGAGGGTGGTGAGGCACTGGGACAGTTTGCCCAGAGAAGCTGTGGATGCCCCATCCCTGGAAGTGTCCAAGGCCAGGCTGGATGAGGTTTGGAGCAACCTGGTTTAGTGGAAGGTGTCCCTGCCCATGGCAGGGGGGTTGGAACTGGATGATCTTTAAGGTCCCTTCCAACCCAAACCATTCCATGATTCTATGATCTCTGGAAAGAAGTAAATTGAGGCACTGGGATCAACCCAGGGCTAAACGAAACAGAAGGAATGGGAAGTCTTCACAACAAGACTTGGATTCTGCTGTTGATCGAAAAGCGCAGTGTCCTGGGGCAATTGGAAGGTGCTGCATTCGGAGACGTCTTGTGCATAATATATTGCTGTCTTCTTGGAGCACAGCTCTGCTCTCAGCTGTCCTTGTACCTCCTCCAAAGTCAGGGCTGTAAAGCTGGAGGCACTGAGGGCACC
This sequence comes from Eurypyga helias, assembly GCF_000690775.1. Lineage (NCBI taxonomy): Eukaryota > Metazoa > Chordata > Aves > Eurypygiformes > Eurypygidae > Eurypyga > Eurypyga helias. The sequence continues at coordinate 8,985 of NW_010271208.1, forward strand.
AGCAGATGCGAGCTACACCTGAGACAAGCTACAATCACAGCTATAAAAGTTTAGAATAAAGCTCAGAAGAGCAGAAAGCAGAAGGTTGGCAGTCACGAGCTTTTAATTCCCAAACAGGCTCCTGAAAAAGGCAAGATAAGATAAAGCCAAACCTGATTAACCAACTTCAAAGCTAGCAGCAAGGCATTTATGGGGTTGCTAGAAGAGAAGGCGGCTGTTGAGAACGCTAATGAATAAAGCAGGTAGAGCTTCCTTACTGACTTGCTCCTTCTCCCAGGTTTTTGGAAGTCTCCTGTGATTAGTCCCATCCCACAGCCAGCTTACAGCATCCAGGTAATGCAGGAATTTCTGCTGCAGGAGCGTTTCAGAGACCAATACCGGAATGCTAGTACAAGCCCTGTGGAACAGTGTTCTCCAATTAGTTATCCGAGGCAGAAAGATATTGAATGACTTAAAAAGAATACACAAAGCACTTATTGTTGTACTAATCATCAACTTTCTAAGTAAAATTAGCCAATTTGCTAATTAAGACTCATGACAATTCATCATTACGGTTGTAACTGTGGACTTCAGATGATTCATCACCCCGTAACTGGCTCCTGCCGCTCGGGGATGTGCGTAATGGCTGCCTCCAGCCTGCTCCTTCCCTGCTCCGAGCAGTCCTGCTCTTGAGTCACCTTGGCCCGGCTCCAGGCGGCTGCTGCTTTCCAAAGGGGATAAAAAAAAAA
>NW_010271208.1:9723-11861 GCF_000690775.1 Eurypyga helias
GAAAACAAAAAAAAAAAAAAAAAAAGAGAAGGCAGCTTGAGAGAGAAGTAAATTTTTAAGTTGGGATGGGGAAAATAATTGCTCTTTCTAATGTTATTTGACCTGGACGATCAGAAACCAAGCAATAGGTTTCAGGAGTTCCAAGCGATACCCTTTAAATGAACACCCAGTTGCTTACAGGGTCCCACGTCTGCGGAAGAAGGAAGGAAGAACGCTGCCTCGCAGCAGAGAGAGGATGATGCCCCTAAGGGCTGAAGCACAGAGACTGGGGAGGGGGAAGCCCAGAGGCTCCGTGCCTCTGGCTTGGCAGATCATCACACTCTGGCCCTTCCACTACCCGGGCCTCCCCATCATTGAGCACCCCATCACTGGGCACCCCACTCGCGGGAGGCTCAGCGAGTGGGATGCCCAGTAATGGGTACCACGAGGGGATGCCCAGTTTTGGGGAGGAAGCTGTGAGCACAGATCTCTCCCGAGGCACAGCCTCCCCTCCCTTGAGCAGCATCCAGAAGACCCTTGACCTACATCAGAGCAACCCTGAAAGCTTGAATCTCCCACACAATGTGGCTCTTGATTTCTCTGATGGGCTCTCAGCTTTCTAAACATCTTCCTCTCCGCCTCAAGATGGGTAAACAATCCCATACCCATTTAACAGAGGGATCACCCAACTCCATGACTTACCCCAAATCACATCACTTCCCACGGATGCCCATGCCATTTGCAGAATGCCCGTATCCAGGCAAGAAGCAACACCAAGAGATTTGTATTCCACACTCATCTCTGACGTAGCCTTTCTCACGTAAGCGCCACGGTTTGAGCTCTCCATCTCAGCTTCACAAATTGCAGACAAGTCAGTCCCCAGGAGCTGCGGGATGAATATACCTCATCTCCAGGGGGTTCTGCCGTGCAACGAGGGATTAATTAGACAAGGAAACTCAAGGCACTACGGCTGCAGTGCTACAGGCAGAGCCAGGGAAACACCGTGTCCACCACAACACGCCGGCTGCCCAACCTACACACAGCAACAGTGTTCGCACGCCGGGACAGCACCAATCTCCTGTCCCTGTGGGACGTGACCGCCAGGACAACCCCAAATCCAGTGTAATCCCTGTGCTGAATTCAATGACTCTCCTGGGCAACGCAGACCCACGCTGCCATGAAGGAGCCTGCAAGGGCTGGGCTTGCTGCTGCCGGTGGGAGCAGGGACAGCCCCTGGCACCCCATCCCGTTGTGGTGGCAAAAGGGGCCGAGGCCATGGAGCTGTCTGTAACTGCCCCAGTCACCTGCCAGCCCCAGATGGGATGTTTTCACCATCCTGAACTGGTCCGAGCTAGCTCCACCAGCCTCTGTAATTCAAGGTGCAACTCTTGGAGAGTCCTCCCCTTGCCTTGCTGCTCGACTCGCCTCCTGGGTGCTGAGGGATGGGCTGTGTGATGTAAATCAACCTGCTCGAGTCTGGATTTTTCTGGGGCCGGGGGGATTTGGCACCTGTAAAGCGCCAAGGCAAGGTGAGTCCCAAAAATCCCACAAAACCAGCCCAGCAGGCTGTGCTGAGGAAGGAAGGATGCTCCTCAGCCACGTACTCTCTGCCCCATGGATAGAGGATACAAACCTAATCCCTCACGTGTCCGAGGAAGTGAGAGGAGCCTGGCAGCACCTCCCAAAGACCTGCTGCGCGCCTGGGCTTTGACATCTTTTTCCAAAGGGTTTCTTCAGCTCAGCCAGCTGTTTGCAAGCAAAGCTCGTACCAGAGAGCAAAGCCCTGTCTAGCAGAGCAAGAGCATCGTGGCAGCGCACCCACAGGGAGAGGGATGCGTCCCCAGCTGCGCCTTCGCAGAATGCCAGCCATCCATCACTGCCCAGCGACAGGACAGGAGAGAAGGAACCAGTGGGACAGCAACTGCTGGCGTCGAGTCCAGCAGAGCCCAAGCCGAGCTGCGTCGGCAGCGTGAGACCCCCGCCGTGTCGATCAGTGAGGGACAACACCAACTCCCTCCTGGGAACACGCTGCCTCACAGCCAGACTCTCCACACAGGACTCTCTTGAAAAGGGAATGGCGTTAAATCATCCCTCACATTGGACAGAAACAGGGACATCGGTGGGGATAATGCCTGCAAGAGGACATCGACTGGTTGGAG
>NW_010271209.1:0-42398 GCF_000690775.1 Eurypyga helias
CCCTCAATGCCCTCGGGTGGATAAAATGTCACATGAACTCAACCAATTTGTATACATTGCATGTGGGATGTTTTTAGTGAAACCGATTTTGAAAAGAGGTGCTCTCTTTTATTTTCAAGATCCATTTGGATTTCTGTTACAGTGCCTTTCTACAGAAAGTTACCAAAATGAGGGATTCAGCACTAGCCTTAACATGTTTTACATAATTACCATTTATATTTTCTAAAGTGGCCTTTGAGGGGAAAAAATAACTGCATGAAAACTGTTCTAGAGGTTTATACAAATATTCTCCAAGTCAGCAAAAATACTTGCAAACTCTCAATGAAGTGTTATTCTGCAGGGACATCTACAATTTTATAAGATGCAATTTCACAGTTCAGGCTTGGTTTGCCATGTGTGGAGAACAGGCTGATTGCATCAGGTGGTGGAGCATTATCAAGTCATTGTTAACTCACTGCCACAGAGGACATAAATGGTTTTCCCCACAGCAGTCACTAACAGTGACAGAGTCAACTGGTTTGGCCAGGCTGATATTGGTGGAGGGAGTGTTCTCCAAGCTGAAAGGTGAAATGAGTGGAATGAAAAATATAGATTTTTTTCCCAAATAAGATCTTAGTTTTTTTGTAGCAATTACACGCTTTACAGTTTAACAAGGATGACTCTCTCCTGTCCTCTCCAGTTGCAAGACAGCATTTGCCACCTTACAACTTAAAATACTCCACTGTTTCTCTTCAAACTGCCGTTTAAAGTCTTTCTTCATGCCCATCCTAAATATCTATTGGTAGGACACTGGTAAACTTTGACTTTTTTGTTAACTACCAGTTTTAGTAATTCTTGTATTTTGAATCTGTTCTTGGCAGGAACTTCATTTTATTCTGTATTTGCACAATAACTTGCATCTCTTTCAGTCCATAAATCTCATGAGCTAGCATAATGCAAATAATAAATACATATAATAGTAAGCCAGCTGTACTGGCCTGAAAGTTTATCTTTGTATTATTCAAATACAGATATTGACATATAGACCTACTGTAATGAATCATCACATTTTTGACAACCTGGATAGAATAAAATATAGCAACTGAATCTTAGGAGTTGAATATAACGTGCTGAAACAAGAAGTCATTCCACTAACCTTCTGTCTGACAGGAATTAATGAAAGACAGATACCAGAGAAGATTGTTTTGTTAAAACAAATATGGGGGCCAGCCTTTAAGTTTATCATGGAAGTGGGATGTTATAATTTTTACAATAATTTCTGAATGTGCTTGGGATAATGTTCCTTTGTGTTAATATTATTGGTTTGCTTATCCAACTGTGCTCTTTTCCTCTCTGTAGCCAAGCAATGTACCTAGCACATATATATTTCACATAATGTTGTAAATGCAACCAATACCTGCAAGTGATTCTCAAAGTAGTGTTCAAAATCTCTCAGCCTTGGTCCCATGAACCTCAGCTTTAAACTTGGCATGGGCTTGGGGCAAGAGTTGATCCCAGTGATTCCCTGTATGCCAGATAAAATAGTGATGCTCAAGTAGCACACCCTTGCCCCCAAGGAAACTGGGATCGGTAACTGCTGTCTGTGTAGTAGGTCATGAACCATCAGGGAGACAATGAAACAAAATAAAGTTGATTGGCTAATACAATAAATGCTGGGTATAAGATTGCAGGCAGGAAGCCAGACCATTTGTGAAAGTGGCATGGGATGTATAAAAGTGCAGATGACAGAGGATATCCATGAGGCCAGAGGACCACACAAACTTTACACAATAGTAATAAAACCAGGAATTATTATTAATGTTCTTTTTAGTAAATTGGCCAAGCAAACCACAGCATGACACAATTCCATAAGCTTAGATGGACAAGTCAGTCTGTTTGCAGGACTAGTCATCTTTAATAGTTCAATTGCCTGACCAGATGTGCAAAGAAATTGAAGAGCTCTTGCAAAACACAGAAATCCAATTGTGTTCTGGAATTGTTCTAATTTGGAAATAATAATAGGATGTAATAGGACATAACTCATTAGGATTTTCAACAAGGAAGTAGATACCCACTGCTCAGTCTTTCTGGCAGGAAATTACTGATGAGAAAAGATGGAAGCAGAGGAGATATCCACATGTGATGATCTGGAGGAATGTCAAAGTTATCAAGGCAGAACATTAGAACAGCCACAGTGGGTTGGACAAAAGACACACCTAAACTGCTGTCTGAAAGTGTCCAAAAGTGGAGAACCACTTTTGGATAAGTGATGGGCAATCCTATAGTCATGGTTAATGAACTTCCAGAAATCTGCAGTTCACATATTTCCTTAACCATGGATATTATGTCTGTGCTTAACAGGTATTGATGTCTTTTCTTCTATCACTCTAATAATTTTTGGAAACCGTGAAGTCTTTTGCATTTATTATATTCTGTGTCATTAAGTGACACAATTTAACTGTAGTTTCAGAGAAGAATAGTTCACTTCATTAATTTTCCACATGCCACCATAGATTTTAATTTGATGTTCCATAACTCTAAACAGACATATCAGTTCCAGACTTATCACCTCCAATTTTATCTTTACTATGTGCTTATAACTATGCTGTCATGCGATTAACATGGCTTCGCTGTGAAGGTTTGTCAGAATAATATTTTTCACAGCATTGGTAGCAGAGCAGACTCCAGAGCCTTTGGTCCAATATACAGGGATACATATTAATTGCCATCAGAGAGTATCAGCAGGATATTATTCTACTGATGAGCAGCAGAGGACAAGGGCAGAATCCAAAGAGTCACTTTCCTATTCTAAAGTGTACCCAAAAACCTTCCTAAAAATCTTGTTTTTATTTTGGTAGCCAATTTAGCAGAAGGTCATGATAATTCGGAGATATGTCAAAAGAAATTTCAGGAAAAAAAGTTTTTTCTATGGGCTGGGAGGCTGTTTGTATTTCCATGCTGCAGAAACATTATGGAAGTAGGAAATGCATACAATTAATTTAGAAAGGGTTCAGTTTCAGTTCTCAGTTATGGCTGTAAGTGGATGTTCATTCACCTAATTCAAACTGTCCGAATGTTCAGAAAGGATCTGATGGCATTCATGTAGCTGAACTTACTGGATAGATTTTCAGAGAGACAATTGTGTGCATTTAAAAAGAAATACTGCTTCTGTGGAATATTAAGGTAGATGATTGAACTGGAGTTTCTTGGAATTGTTTGTGTTGTTTATATGGCTTGTTTTATACTAGCAAGTGTTCTTGTATTGAGGGAAAAGCAAAGTACAATCAGTTCCTCTTCACCCTTTTTATGCTATTGATTTTATAGATTTCTGTCACATCCTCTCTCAGGCATCTTTTTTTTTTCTGGCTGAAAAGCTCTAGTCTGATTATCTGTTCCTTGTAGGAAAACAATTCCACACATCTGATCTCTCATAATTCCCTTCTTTGAAGTTTTCCAGTTCTCATATTTTGAGAAGGGGGCCCAACATGGCACACTGCATTCAAGATGTCTGTCACCATATGTTTGTATATAATAATGGAATAATGATACCTTATACTTTGTTCTGTCTTTTTTAATAGACCCAACATGTAATGTACTTTTACAAGTCCTCCTGATCAGCAAAATTACATTTTTTCTCTGCTATTATTTGACTGGCTGTATCTATGATCTCAGATATAAGTGATGTATGTGGAACCTCAGACAGAATTGATTTTACACTCATCCTTCCCATGGGTAACCTGAAGGACTCGGTTGGCATCATGCAGGTGCATAAGAGCTTCTGAATCATATCCTGTGTTAAATGAGAATTGCTTTGTCAGAAGTACTCACTATATGAAATACATGAGACATTTTGTTAGTTGTCCAATCCCCACATCTATCTTCTATAGAAATAAAACTAGACTAACATTTGATCATTAAGACATGCCTCATTTCTTAATTCATCGCATCATTAAAGATGAGTTTCCTTGCTAACTAGGATTACTTCATGATTTTGGGTTGAAAAAACTTAATTCTAGGTGAGTTCCATGAAAAGAATGATTTCAAGTGAAGTTTGCTCTGAGGTTTTGAAATAATTTGGATCTGAAGCTCCCAGTGAGACTGAAAAGGGTAAAGTTGAAACCATGCGGACTGGAATCAAGAAAAAATGTACAGATAACCTCTCCGTGAATGCAACCTCTTGAGTTTCAATGAAATCTAGTGACAATGAGCTCAGCTAGTTTCTAAGTCCCCAGTCTTTTGCTTGCAGCATGAAAGTACCAACTCTGTTTTCATTTTTACCTCGACTTGGTTTTCATGGTTCATTGTGCAAGAATGAACAATGATTTCTTTTGTCAGTCATCCAACTGAAAATTGTTTTGCTTATTATTCAATATAAATTGTTGCTCTGCTAAAACATAAGATATCAGCATGTAAGGATTTATTGCCCAATTTTACCTCTCACATATCTAAAACATGAGAACAGTACTTGCTGCTTTGGTCGAGAATGGGAAACATGGTAAAAGGGGGAAATGTAGGTTTCACTAAAGAGAGACTATTAAACAGCTCCCAAATTTGCTATATTTCAAAGCCTTAGCTCTGAAAATCCATTACTTCGGAAGAGGACTATGGAAAAATGCCATCTTTGTACTGAATATGAAAGGATAAGGTTTTCCAGAGATTTCTGGTGAAATAGGAGGCTACATCTTGTTGACTCAGGCTCCTTTTAACTTGAAGCTCTAATACAGGATGGGAAAAGGGACAGCTGAAGTTAGGCGGAGTGAACACAGCACATAACATCTGAGTGAACTTCTGTATCCTGTGAGTTACAAGTAAGTCTAGCAAGCAAACTCAAGAAATCTAGAAACATTCAAGTGGTTTCAAGTTTTCCCTTTAGGCATTTTACATCTAACATCAGAATTATTCTTAATCACTTCTGTGGACAACTGAGATGTTGACCTGAGGCTGACGAATTTCAGGACCTTTAGTTATAGTGATATGGCCTTTTGCCTCTAAGCAGGCTCTGAGACAATAACTATCATGAAGTAAATGAAGATAACTTAGCATTGCTATGAATCCCCTTAAGTTATAGCTGAACCATCTCTGAGGTGTAACCACAATGAAAGGTCAATGCTTCTCTGACAGAGAAATCCAGCAGAGCCAAAGCAGCTGAACAAATTAGCTGGTTTGTGTTCCAGTGTATGTAGCATTAGAAAAACTTTTTCAGTCTGAGCTGTAAGGCATAGAAGGAGGAAATTAGTCCTATTTTCAAATATTATGTGTATATTTTGCATTAAACAGTTACTTGATAGAATTAATAAATGATTATTGAAGAACAGTCCAAAAGCCAGGACTTCTTGATTGAAATCTTCTGTTGCTAAGTTGTAGAATAAATGCTTTCTATTCTGTATTTTCTCTTCGGCCAATGAGTTTTGAAGTTTTTTTCTTGACAGTGAGACAGGTTCAGAAGTCAATAGCTCTATGACCAAGTAGTTTAAGCTCCTCAGACTGAATTCAGTTTGAGCAAAGAACCTGTTGTTGGCAACTGGGCTCTCACTTTTTGTTTTGTGTGCTGCCCATGACAGACCTAAGAGTCAACTGAAAATGATTTTCAGAAAGAGTCACTTGGGAGTTGTTGTGGAAAACTTCTGTGCTTTTGGATTCTATTTGGAAATTAACTGTGGGACTATGTTTAAAGTCCTTAGCACTGTCAGAAATGTCAGAAATCCTTAGTACTACTCAGAATAGAACCAACTGGTGCCCAGGAAAAAAAACCATGCTGGGTGTTTGGACTCTGAATAAATACACAGAGCTGAAGGTTAGACAAATCATCTACTCAGGAGAAAATCATTGTTGTAATCAACTCCATGTTGGAATTTTTAGAAATACGTGCATAAGTTGTCAGGGAGCAGCAAGAGTGCGTTTACTCCATGAGGGAGGGTGCCAAGGGTGACCTTCACATAGGCAGGGTGCTCATCAGCTAGACACCATCCCACAGGGTCTGAATAGGACCAGGTGGGTGATAATGACAGGCTCCATCTGGCAAGACCTATGGATGCCTTTGGGTTCCTGACATAAATTGGTGTAAGCAAAAGCTGTCATGAGTCTAAATCTTACTAGTTTTGCTTGATAATTATTTGCTGTAGTATGGATTCAACTTCAAGACACAGATCAAACATCTGAAAACTGATGACAATTTGTATTTGGATCCAAAGACCCTTATCTCTAAGAGCTTGGCTGCTTATTTGGAAGCAGACTGGAATTTTGTGCTTTGTTGCATCTCTTCAAAGAAAATTCTACTCGTGTCCTCAGGCAGGTTTGCAAAGGGATGTCACTTGAAGGATTCTTGGTTTCAGTGGCAGCTATTCATGGTGTCACAGGATGCCAAAAGCACTGCCCAATCCTTGTTACTTAAGTTACATACTGCATCACTGGGAGTTTGTAAAACAAAACAATGCCAATTACTTCTGCCACTCTTGAACTGAGATTATTTGTCCCCCATCTGCTTACTCCAAAGTAATAATTAACTAAGCACACTATTTCCTGAGCAATTGATAATGCGGGGGGGGGGGGGAAGAAAAAAAAGAAAAAAAAAAGAAAAGGTGGTTTGGCATGACTAAAGGAGTCTTTCAGCAGAAATGTATAATCAGGGCCTTGATTACCTATAATCAGTAAAATTCTAAAGTGCCATGGGTGTTTTGGCCTGATTTCACTGGTTAGGAAACACCACCGTAAAGACAGCATATTACTGCATAGGTCTTGTTATATAAACTGAAGTTATTAAACTGAAACAGATGTGTTGATTTCAGCTTGGCTCAAAACACACAGAAGAAACCGATGTTTGCCAAATGGAAAAGGATAAAAATCAGTTGATAAAATGTTATTTTCATGTATCTGAGATAATTACTATCAGTGGGCAGTGAAAGAAAATTAAAACCTATAAAGAATAAGCTGGCAGCATCTGACAATAGATGCTACAGAGGGAGGTAAAATCCTTATCAGTGAACAAGCCAGTAGGCAAGTAGAACTATATAAGGAAAAATTACATTTTCTATATACCCCATGACATAAGATTTAATACTCATTTATGATGATTTTCATGTCTACAGAAGGTATTAATGGTTGTAATATTAGCCTTCTTTTTAAACTGCATCCATAGTAGTTCACTTAATGACCTTGTGCAGTACTATGTCTCTTGTAAGTAAATACTTCTCTTTCTAATTGGAATTTATTGCCATTTAATTTGTAACCCTATGTTGTTATATGATGGGACAAGTTTAATAAAAGGAGAGATTGATCAGTTTATTAGTATACCAGTAGCAATTTTGTACAACTCCATCAAATCTCCTGTTACTCTTGTCCTGTCTGGGTTAATCTCTCATCCAATATAAATCCCACCTTACCTCTACCTCTACTCTGGACTTCATCAATCTCTGCTTTATATTTCTTGAGAGCGAGTCAACCACAACTGAGCTCAGTATTACAAGTTAGAATTGATCATTTTTACATGGTGCTATATATTTCCTATGTTGTTTCTATCCATTTTAAAATGTAGTCTTTTAAAGTAATTCTTAAAATCTGTCATTTTTCTTTAAGGCAAGAAGACGTTTTAGCAGTTCCAGCATGCAAAGGTGCACGCAAATTGAATTTTTATTTGGCCCTTTCAACAAATTTTTTTTTAGCAACACTTTGTTTTCCTCAGGAGCTGAAAACTAATGAGCTTTGTCAAATTGGACAGCACTATGTCTAGGAAACTGTTAGAGGAAATGTTGATTAGTTAGTGAGCTAAAACCATAGCCACAATTTGCTGTTGATTGTCCAAAGCAGGCAGTTATTGAGTTTATCTACAAGATAATTCTTAAGCAGAATGTATTTAGGTAGTGAGATTCAATAACAGGGAATCACCTTTATTCAATGGAGAGGACAGATTTATATTTTGAGTGATGGTCTAGGGAGAGTAATAGAGTGGGTGTTAATGTTTTTAGTTTAAAAGCAGTTATTTTTCTGATTTAGGGTTCTGAGTATATGTACTATGATGTGGAAGGAAGTCAGTAGTGTTTAGGTGTTTAAATAAGGCTCAGAAGCACCCGAGATTCTCATGGAAATCAATGGAAGATGTGTTTGGAAAATTTTAACATGGATGTGTCTGCATGTGTACACGTGTCAACTTTTCTCCCGTGTGTCCTTCATTTGGAGTATAGTACAAAATGTAGATTTGTATGTTAAGCCTAATTCACCCTGTTTTACACTGATCTCACATATAAGGGCATGCCCTGCATATACTAAATAAATGTAATGCTAGATTCTGTTTGCTCAGTGGGAACAGAACAATACAAGGATGCTTAAGGTACTCCTGTTGTTCAGGAACTCATGAATGAAAAACACTATATGGTCAGCATTATCCAAACAGGATTAGCATTATATATAGATGTTTTTGCTTGGTCTTCTGGCTCCAATGGCTGTTCTAGCCACATCTCTGAAGAGTTTGAAGGCTTTTGGTGTTTTGTGATGGGCGTCCTCCAGTAAGAGACATTTTCATGAATGTGATAAATGAGCTAAGACAGATCTTATACTGACTCCAAACTGTAGCATCCCAAACTGTTCCTTTCAGTGCTTAATCTATATTTTGACGATGATGACCTACTAAATCAATTATTTTACTTTAAGTGAAACATTACCTTATTGTTAATATTTGCAGTTCTATCATATTTATCAATTTCATCTAGCATCTTGTCTAAACCAGTTTCAGTATAACAAAACAGGAAAAATTATTACAGATAATTTTTGGTTTGAATCAGATGTAACCACAATTTTGTGCTAAGCCAACTGATATCATGGTGAGACAACTCATTAGTTCATGGTACTATAAAGCTTACCTTTCTTTATAAAATTTTGTTCTGTTTTAAAAGGCAACTTGTGAGTAGCTGATTTTTTTTTTTTAAATAAAAATGTGCCTCAATAACGCATTTATAAGATGAACGATGCCTAAAAGCTGTGTTGGAACAGTCATCCCACAGTCTCACAACTTTTTTTTCTTTTATTAGTTCTATAATTAATCCTCACTTATACCAAATGTTTGTGACTCAGACACACTGATAGAGGGCTGATGACAAAACATGTTATTGTTGATGCTGCAGAAGATGCACTGTGAGCATCTTCCAAGACTGGAAAACACCCTCTTGTTTAAGCTGTTTAATCACAACAGTCTACTCTTCAAAGCAACTTTTTTTTGTTTTATTGAGGATAAATGAAATTATATTCTTGATGATATTCTAGAAGCACATCTTTCTCTTTTTACTGGATTTTTTCCTATATTTAGACAATCAGTAAGAGTGACTACTCAGGTAAAGCAGCTGACCAGCCAGGCTTCACATCTCTATTTGCATCTCTGAAACCCTGGAGGACAGAAAAGTCTTTTAATTGGCTAGACAAACTCAGTAGGAACATGCTTTTAGGAAATGAGGCCTACACCGTTGTCTTCACACCAGGCACACTTGCTCTTGTTACCATGGTAATCTGCTGGAGCATGCTAGGTCCAATGATGTGGAAAACAAGATGGCTTCCTCATTTGTTTAGCCTTAAGGAAAATTACAGATATTAACAAATCATTACAGGGCTAACAGACACTCCAAAGACTTGACCTAAATAAACAGCATTGTGTCAGATTGCTAATAGCTCTAAGTTTTACTTCTGTGACTTTCCTGAAATTCCTTAGGTAATGAAGGTTTTATTACCCTAAATATTTGTTTTTCTTCACCTGCAAGTAAAATCCTGTACTTTGAATGTTAAGGTGGACTTCCTGCTCAGTGAGGTGCATTTAATTTGTCAATCAATTGGCAAGAAATTTAAATGTTAAAAACCAAGTGAATATTTTGTGAATATAAACCACAAATTTTAGATTATTCTTGTCACTGTCCCCTAGAAAGGATTATCTGTATTTCACAGAAAGCTCTTTCCTGGTGCGGAGCAGGCAACACGCAGTGCACGCCTCATGGCGATGGAGCAAGGTGTTGGACTCCTTGGGATCCTTGACCTCCTTGGCTGGGGAGGGTGATGCGAGAGAGGAAACGTAGCATTTGAAGTTGGTGCTTTGAGGGTGGAGGAAGAGGAAAATTAAATGCAGGCATGAGAAAAAGCACACTAATGAATGAACCCATATGTTAAAAATATAGGAGGAAGTGGCAGCCAAAATCCATAACATGCAGATATGATGGTGGTAGGCTCATATGGGGGAACCGCAAGGTCAGTAGAAAAATAGATTACATCTTTCAAGTTTTCTCAGTTAAATGGCCTGCAATTTCAAAGCAGCTGTTTAGTTAGTGCCATCCACTTCCTCAGAGACTGCTCCCTGGGGAATGAAAGATGAAGGTGAGGAATTTCACAGGTTGCTGAAAGAAACATTTTTTAAAAAGACTTGTTTTGGTAAGTCTTCTGACATACTATATCTTTACTGGGGGCTTCCAGCACCCTCTGGAATCTGAATGATAGAAGAAACCAATTAGAAGAGAAAACACATGGGACAAGTTTACTGCTTCCTTGATTGAAATGTATCAATGACAGATACACATACATAGGCACATGCTCCTCATCCAGCCCTGTGTGCTTTAGTACATAACTGGAGAAACTATGCCTTCTGCTCCCTTTGCTAGCTTTAAAATGCAAGGGCTCTGGGTTTTGGTCTGGCCCAGGAATCTCCCAGATTCCTGATGGAAATGCCTGCATTTCCTGATGGAAATGCTATATTCAAAGCAGGGTGGTTTTCTAAACTGTAGAAAACACCAACACTGAGTGCTCCCTTTTAAATGTAGAAAAGCTGTCCAATGACTGCAAAATCGAATTAAATGGGATGACCTCCCCACAAAAATTAACCACATTCCAATGTCATCGTATTTATGCTGAGATTCCGAATTGCTCAGATCCTTATTGATTATATGAAGGATGTTTCTTTCCATTTCTATGAATTTCCTTGCTGTAAAATTCACCCTTGCAACTGAAATAAGAGATGTGCTTTCATTGTTTTTCAAGATAATTTGAAATTTCAGCAGTCAGAGCATACATTTATGTAGCAGAGGGAAGAGGAAACATGGTCAATCAGAACACTTAATACAACCAACTAGATGTTGTTTATTCATTATGTTCTGACTTTTTTACTATATTAATATATTATGCTATAGTACACCTTATGCCAGGTATACTATCTGCATACATAATTGCACTTGCGCTTTTCCTTTTATATTGTATATCTATTAAGTGAATTAACAAAACAGTGGGCACTGTGACTGATTTATTTTCTTGGTGTACCCAATTTGCTTAGTTTGAATATCCTTAAATAAACAGAATAAAAGGTTGTATGTGATTTCATGCATTAGTTCTATCACTGCTTTTATCCCAGAAGTTTTTGGGTTTTTTTTAACATCTTGTATGTGTGTCTTATTTCTCAGATCTAGCTGTGATAACATTCCATTGTGATTTGCTCTGCACTGACATCTCAGGTGTAAAATTTCTGATATACTTTATGATGCACCATGTCATTATAAATTGGTGAGATTCATAAATTGGGGAGAATAAAGAGAATTCTGGTTTGGTTGTGAGTGGACTTAAACCAATGTGGTGTACCAAATTATCTAATCAAAAGTCTGGGTTTACAACTGAAATATATTAAAAAATGTAGCTTTCAAATAGAAAGCTACAAATATCCTGAGAAGAATTCAAGAGTTTTTAATGAGAATTCTGCTATATTTTACAGCTGTTTCTTGGAAAAGCTCAGCCCCCAACTCTAGATGTTCCTATTTTGGAACATTTGACTTGTTTCACTAAACACGTTAAGAGGAAATGTGAACACATATAAAGGAGAAATTACTCCCTGCACACTTTCAACAGTGAAAGCTTGATTCTGGTACAGTTAAGCATTACAAAAAACTCAGAGTGCACTGCTATTTTCATTTGAAATTATTTGTCTACCACAACATCGTTGTGTTCTCAACCTTTTACTTCTAGGAAAAGGAAATATCATTTGAACTATCTCCTTAGAGCTTCAACTTTCTTAGGGATGAAAATCACTGACACTGGTTGCAGGAAGGGGGGTTACATACTGAAAAAGAGAGAAGGAAAGATCATTTGAAAAATGAATAAGAAAAGAACAACAATCCCAAAGGTAAGGATATTAATAGAAGACAGTGATGGAAAAAGGAATGCAATGACCCCAGAAATGTTTAGAGGATCGTTCAACTATTTCTCACAAGGAAAAATGGAGTTGCTGGATATGGCTTTGTGCTGAGTTACTTTGTTAACCTCTCCTCAGTAATTAATCACCCCTTCTGTTCTACTGCAGAAGAAGAGTAGCACATTTTTCCCTCTAATTATTCCACATTTTCATTCCTGAATGCATTCTGGACCCTGGATGCTTTGTAGAACTGGGTGTTGTGGAAAGGGCTCTTGAAATTCTTGGTGTTTGTAGCTACAAAGGTTGCTGGGAAGGGACAAAGCCTGGCTACAAGTGTAGGATCTTTGGACCATTCTCTTCTCTTAGAGAGGATCTGCCTCTCCCTAGAGTTCCCATTGTAATTTCCAGATTTCTTAGTCTTTTTTCCTTGATGGTAGATCCTATGAAAATAGATTATTTTTATATTGTGGAAATGAGTTGGATATACACTGCAGTTTTGGATTTGTGGTGGATCATGGGAATCAGAAGTTTGTTAAATGTCAGTCAGCAAAAAGCAACAACAACAACAAAGAATAAGAAAAAAAGGGGAGGAGGAGGAGAAGAAAAAAAGAGAAAGGAGGGAGAGAACATTTTCTGTCTGAGCAACTGATGCTTTCCCTGCAATGAAGAAAACAAGTGAAGGATGAATTTAACTCATCACATGAGCACCCTCTGGGCAGAGGGAGGAAGGAACCAATCTGGAACTGCTTCTCAGAGGCAGCCTAAAGACTTTAACTGTGAACTGGTTAGGAATCCTTGTCCTGACTTATGCTTGGGCAGAAACAAATGAGATTTCCCACCCTGGGGGGCAGGTGGTAGCAGAGCTTTTGTCTTAACAATCTCCCATGTCAGAGCCAGGCTCTGTTGAAATCAAGGTTAAATTCAGCATGGCTTCTCTATTGGTCTTTGTTTTCCCATGTGTATCACGAGGTTATTATCTTTTGGCATTTCCAGAAGCAGCTACTACATCTGTGTGCTGTTCAGTCTGTATTTAGGAAATTCAAATCTTCTTTATTATATCAGGCAGAGCCCTCAGTAACAACTAGCTAAAATTGTAGTTCTTGTTGTTATTGCCTCCCCACTATTATAAGATGTTTATAACTTTCTGAAAGGACTCTTGTCTTGAATTCTACTGGGGGAGTTTCTGTCCCAGTATGATTTTTTAAAATTATTTAGAACTTGAACACAAAATATGAGCAATTTATGAACAAGTCAGAGAAGAAAAGTACATTCTCTTTTTTTTTCCCTTTTGCGCTTTTTGCATTTTATTAAGGAGATTTGAAAGGTGTCATTTGACATAGAAAATCTTCACTAAGAGACAATGAACCTTAGGCTATTGGAGAAATAAATATTTCCTGTGTTACGTTGTAATTCTGAACTTTAGAATATGATCCAGTGATTAAGAAATACACTTCAGCTTAATAACTCCAACCCCATAGAGAGGGATAAAGTTGAAAGTAGTTGTGGAATTCAGGTGATGATAATCACTTTCTCTTCAAGAAGTAACTGTGCAGACTTAATTTTACATTTGCGTCTATTTTTACTTTTAATTCATGTTACTGAGCTTTTTCTCAAATCTTTGCTCTCAGTCTCTTAAGAATGTCTCCCCCCCTTTCATAATTTAACGAATGTCATGGTTTACAAAAAAAACAGACCGCATTTCTTCTTTTTCCTCTTCATATCCTCTCTTCCTCTACAAGTTATACTTATTTGGTTGCCTGCCCAATATAATTGAAGATTCTAAGAAAAGCATACATGGTCTCAAAAATGGGATTAGAGTTCCCCTTATCACAAGAATTACTCTAAATATATGGAAAGCAATCAGTTCTACGCATAGCTATTCCCATTCCTGTTCTATACGTGCATGAATTAAAGCAGGCACATGTGGTTATTTCATTTCTCAGTACATGTACCATATCAAGGAAATGACATAATCTTTGTTTATCGAGGACTTTCAATATCCACATTAAATAACCTACATCATCTTAAAGACAGGTTAGCAAAATTTCTATTGTTTTCTTCTATAAATTCCAACTACATGTGGACACTAGTCACTCTCCCCCTTCTGACTGTGCCTGCTTGTTACAGACATTTTGGTATTTACTTTCTGTTGTCCTTTCTGTACTCAGTAATTATGTTTTTAATTCTTTTGTTTTCTGTGTACACAAACACAGATTATTTCAAAATCCCTTGCTTCTCTCTCCAGAGACCAATCTTCATTATATCTTTCTTTTTTTTTTTTTTCATTAAGTACTACTATCTCTATCTCATTGCCTTGTTTCTAATTATGGTATATGTTAGTGTGTTTTGATAGACGGTTGCCCAAAACACCAGAACAATGTTTAAATTACCATGGTCAGACATCAGCTGCTTTTTCCTGAGAGTGCAATTCCTCCCCTTTGTAAAAGTATCCCCTTATTTCTGCTCAGCTTCATGTCAAAGACTGAGTAACAAATACAACATGGGTGCTACAGATTGACATCTATAAGGAATCATTTTTCAGAAAGGGGATAGTGCCACTACGATCATCCAAAGAGGTTTTTTCAGTGCAGATGTTTGGAGAGGATGACATGAATCTGGTCAGGAGTTAAGATCAGGAAGACTTTAATGATGACGGAAGGGTGAAGAGATGCTATTTTTCATTAGAGTTCTTATAATAAATGCCTTACCCCTCTTAAAAAAAAAGAAGAACAAAACAAAAAGAACCCCAAAACCCTATTTTATTTTCCCTCTCCAGATTACTTTTGGAGACCAATGGGAAATGATTACCAGCACTTGCAGAAAAAACAGCTGGGGTCTACTTACAGACATTAAGCTGAGTGTAATCTAAATATCCTGTAAATATTTTATGTTAAATCAATCTGTTAAGCCTGGTGTGCATCCCACAACCCTTGCACAGATCTTTGCAAAAAATGTTAGACTGGCTCTGTGCTTGCCAGCACAATACTGGGTTGAAGCCGCAAAAACGGAAGAAAAAAGCGGATTGCCCAGAAGCATGGGGGCAAACTCATCCCTGGGTGACCAAGGAACTCTTTTGCACTGCTATGAAGCCAGGTCAGGGAGTGTGGAGATACTATTTGGAAACTGAAATTGTCCTCTGCAAAGTCCTGCCTAGACACAGAAGTCTCCTCTTCAGCAATTAATGGCCCAAAGAGAGTGACCAGCATAGGTTGCTGATCTGGGAAGGAAGAACATGGAAAGGAGTGATGGGGGAAGGGCAACAGCTCACATTTTACTCAGTGTATGAAAAGAATGTCTCTCCTTTTTTGTTGGCTGACAGCTAGTGTACTTTGGTCTTCATCCCACTCTCTCCAAAGTCAAATGCTTTTCCTTATCTATATTCCTCCACTTAGAAAATAAACAAACCAAGAAGTTGCCACAGCTTTGCCTGCCTGCCCCAGCCACTTCTTTGGTTTCCTTTTCTGTCATGCCCTCCCTTAGGTCACCTCTGTGCTCTGGCTTGTGAGATTCTGAGAGAGCTGAACTGTACTTCTAACACTGACACACAAACACCAACAGTTTGAGACGTGGAAAGCCTATAGTGCATTCAAGTTATAAGGTCCATGGAAGACTTATTTTTTTAGTAGTTGGTAGTCTTTTCCCAAAAAAGAATGCATAATTGTATAATGCATTGCACTTTCTAGCTGTAGACTTTGCTTGTCTGGCTCCTTTTTGAGCAAATATTTGGAAACTCTGGTATGTGCCAATGTCTTTATTAGAGCTGCAGTTCTAAACTGCATGTTGGAGGCAGGGATATAGTACAGTTTATTCAGAACTACGTAATGAGGAAGTTGTGCAAACTGGTGAGATTTTGCACAGTAGGGTCATGATCTGTGCTTTGGCCACTACAGTCTTTTAAAAACAGTAATCAGTGAGAACTTGCAGAAGTTGCATACTGAGGCCTGAAACGTATTGTTCTTGTGCAGTCTTAAAAGGAAAAAAAGCTATGTACACTTTCAATCTGGCAATAACATTAGAACACTTGTCTGTAACAAAGCATTCAGAAACGTTTTGAAGCAAACAAAGACAGCTAGCAGCAGACTGAAGTTGATTTACAGTAAAAAACAAAAGCCAACAAAATGTTGTTAATTCCTGGTTATTGTTAAATATTTTATTCTACTATTGCTAACCAATAATGGTTGCCAAAAGCCATATATACAATGCCTAAGGTTTGCATACTGTGCCTATATGGATCTGAATTTTCAAAATCTGTGATATGGACATGGTTTGATTTATTCATGCTTCCTGGATATACACATATTATATAGACATGTACGTATGCATTACATATATACATATGTGTATATATTATTGGGAGGGAAAATATTTAAGTAGGAGACTTATGGTTTTGTTTAGCTCATCAATGGAGGACCAAATGGAACACGTTTGGTTTTATTTCTAAAATCTTCATGAGTTGATTTTATTTTTATCAACCTCAAAGAGCCGACCAGTGCCAAAGTCACCCAGGGTTTAAGCTGATGAGAAGCTCCTACTTAAATTCAAGTTCACCTTGAGATGTTTAGCAGTGAAATTTCCAGAAGTGCCAAAGAGACTGAAAAGCAAAAGTCTGATAGAACTCAATGAGATTTATCCATAGATGATGGGTCTCATACCCAATTGTTTCATAATGTCTGTGGAAAACTGGAAGCAAAAGTCTAAACTTAAAGCAATGCATTCCAGTAACTCTCCTTCCCACCAGGAATCTGCTTCCAGAAGAGGGACTTCCTGTCAGCATCTGCCAGGGAGAACAGATAGGATCCAATGGGCTGGCCTGAGAAATGGCTGCTTTATAGATGTAATTTGTTGTGCCCGAGAGCCACTTCTGAGAAAAGGAAAGGCATGTCATGAACTGGAAAAGAGTTTTGTTTTAGGAATAGTGTCAGAAAGTGTGCATTAGCCAGTTATGGTTTAATATTCCTAGGGTGAGGGATTCTGCTAAAGTAAGGCAAGAGCTTCTTGCATAAGTACAGGGAAGTTAGAGACTATTAAAATGGCTCCTGCTAAGCTGTGAAATAGGAGAACCTGTTTAAGAGTCTCACATATGCAAGAAGACTCATAGTTCTCTTAGTAATACACATATTTTTATTAAGAGGTGAAACTGTGTCAGTTAACTGACACAGCCAGCAGACAGGTCATTAGGAAAGAGGAAGACAGAAGGGTAGAACTGACCTTTTTATGTGGGAAAACCTGACAGTCTTAAAATGGGAAGAAGATGTTACTGCAGGAAGGAGGAAGCAACTGGCTGACATGGCTTTGCCATAGGCAGCTGTGAGGCAGCTGTACTTTATGGCTTAGGCAGTGCATATTAGCCAGTTGCTTTACTTGGTTAGGAATTTTCCCTTCTCCCTTTAATAAAATATTGTTTTTGTCATTGATTCAAATTTAATTTAAATTTTAATTTTTAAGTGGGGATAATTAGCTCACTGAGCACCAGCACTGTCACTTACATTCCTGGGAGAGGAGCTGAACTTGGATTTCACTGGGAACCCCAGTTCAGATGGGACGAGCCCCTTGCTGCCAGGCCTAGGGAGAGAACTCTCCCAGGATGGCTGGCCTTGGCTTACCCAGTGGCTCCCGGGGATGGCAGGGTGCTGAGGTGGCTATGCCATGAGGACATGGCAAAGCTGTCAGCAAGGAAGATACATGCACCTGAAAGTGGCAGGTGCAGTCTTACCTCCCTTTGAACATGCAGCCCTGGCAATCTTTGTGGATTCTGCTACTCTCTCGTGGAAAGTCTTCCCCCTCACCAGTTGTGATGGTTCTGAGAGACCTTTGCATCCTCATGTTTGCTCAGTAGTGGAGATCATCTGGTGAGCCTGAGCCACTCTGTGACCTGTTCCAGATTTCTGCCCTACAACCTGTCAGCCAGACACAGGTGGAATTGAGAGATACAAAGTTTTGCACCCATAAAACCCCTATAAAGTTTTTCTAGGAACACTGAGTCCTCTCCAAAGAAGGCATTGAATTTCTTGTGACCAGGTGAATGGACAGGCTCTAGTTTCTCAGGAGTTAAAACTGCCTCAGTCAGCTGGAGGCTTACCAGCCACTAGCTATTAGGATTGTCATTTCCCCTCAGGAAATACCTGCTGGTGTATCAAGGGTAATTGCTAGCAGTCTGCTGTATCCCCAGAGGGTGGGTATATAAAATCATCAGGAAAAGACGGAACTGTTCCTGGTAGGAGGCAATGGGGATTGTGTATGTATCTTGGGTGTTTATCTTAATGCAGGATCTTAATGCAATGTGGGCTTTTGTTTCAGTTTTAACCCTGATTGTGACTCATCCTTAGTTTTCTGCTGAAGCTTGAATTTTACAGTCTCTGTTTCTTATCTGAGGCCACCACTTCCAACACTGGCTGGTTTGTCACAAGCATTCTCCAAAACAGAGTAGGTAATTATAGCTTCCTGAATGGCTTGGTGTCACTATGTGGTTTTGCTTCTAGAATACTTGAAATAGCATTCCCAAATGCCCTTCACTTTGTTATGCTCTTGGTGATCTTTTCTCTCACAGAAGGAATAAACCCCTTTGCTTTCTTGAGCCTTAGTTAAACTATCCATGAAGCAGGTACACCAAGTAATGCCTACTGGTTACCCTTTAAAGTTCATTCTAAAATTTACAGTGTTATAAAGATGAAAAGCAAGGCAAAAAATTCAGAAGCACTCATCCAGTCAGTTTAAAGATTTGCTCCTTCTCTTGTCCAGGCAGAATTCTCCCCTGAATATTGCAACCAGCCAGTTTTAGCCTGTCAATTAAATCACTCTTTGTCTGCATCCTTTCTGCAGTAATAAAGTTCCAAGAAGTGTAATAAAGCCAGAAACTCAAAATTGGTCATCCTACCTGACCTTCGTCTCTTTGTTTAGACATGTTCCTGCATACCCAGGCTTTCAGTCATGCTCGCTGGAATTTTTCTCCTCCCAAAAGACTCCTCCAGACAGAAAGTTGTCGCTCGGTTGTAACCTCACAGCGTGGCAACCCCTGATTCTCTGTCTCCTCTCACTTATTCTTCCTACCTGACATCTGCTGCAGGTGTGTTTGAGTAGAACTCACTCCCTCCTTACCAGTGGAGAGACCTTGTATTTGTCAAACAATGAAGTGAGCTTCACCTGCTTGTGAGGATCAAGTTAGGTGTTTCTGGGATGGACTAAACACTTACACATGCTCAGAAATGACTAACAAAACCTGTAATGATCCAATCATGAACTAACCACAGACTACAGTGGTTTTTGAAGGAGTGTCAACTATATAGTGGATTAATAGAGTTCACGAGCCATTTGCTAATAAGTCACAACGACAGAAAAAGGAATAATTTGATGAATTCACAGTGCAGGAGTTTCCCCAAAGCAGTTTCTCAGTAGAAACTGAGATAGAATTCAGAAGTAAACCATTGTTATTTAATTTGCTCTTTCCTTCTTGGATTCACTTCCTGACATGTAAGAAAATCTCTCCTCTCAGATGGCCCTCTTTGTCTTATGAGTAGTGAGGTCTTCTGTGAATCACACACCTTCAGACACTCAGTTTATAAGGAAATCTTAAATTTTTGCATGTATATGGGAAGTGTATCAGTTTCATTATTCTAATTTGCAGAACTCAACAAGCTATGAGGTTAAATTCTTAGAGTTCTTAATTGTAAACTTATTTTATAAGGGAAAGGAAATATCTTACAGTCCAAAATTTTCAGCTGATGATATTTTTTCCCTTGTTTAGTACTCTTCCTGGGACACTTCATAGGATGATCAGAGGAGGCCTGAGGAAGACACATGATTTGATTGCCTAGTTCATTTCCAAAACACTGTGTTGAAACTCTTAGCTCATTGCCTTGTTGCCCTTTGTAAGTGGATGGGATCTATTGATGGGAAGAGATGAATTCCCTCTACAACAGAGCAGACCTTTGTGAAAATGGATCCCCTTATAAATGGCCCAATCCTCTCCCTGAAAAACAGATGCCAGAAGCAATTGTGGGACATTATGTTTCAGCTCTAGAGACTTCCACTTCTAAGAATAAAGTAAAGGAGTCATTATTTATCTAAACAAGGCCTTTATGCTATGGTTCAGTGGCTGCTGGACAGCCGTGTGATCTGTCTTGTGTAATGCCCTCACCCCCTCCTTTCCCCATTTGAGGGAGAGAAAAAAGGACTTGTACTAGCTCAGAACATACTTACACATCCCACTGTCTATTGTGCTCGGTCCCTCTGTCTATTATGGTCCATTTGGTAAACATGGTGTCGAGCAGTCACTCAACTGCTGATACGTACGGTGGTGCTGATAACACACGCTATGTTTAGAAGGGAAGCAGTGCGTCACAGACTATGTGGGATATGTTTATGTATACGTGTGTGCTTTCCTGTCAGCAACGGAGAGCCACCATCACAAATCCCCTCTCCCTGAGGAAACAGACCGTTTTTGAAATGATAGTATTTTATCTTTTGTGATGATTTTTTCTCATGCTGCTTCTCAAAATATTGCCTTGTATTTCTCTGTCTGAGGGTGATAAAGTGAGATATAGACTCCTAATCTTTCCCCTTTCCTACAGGAAACTGTACTTTAAATACAGAAGGAAGGAGGTAGCTGGCTAAATGTGCACTTTCCATGTGCTGCGGAGTCTGTCAAAGTTCCTGTGTATATGAGGCAGCTGACCTCTTTCAGGAGCCAAGTGGTCAAACAAGTTACATTTTACAAAAGCACCTGGTCATATTTTTTTAAAAATGACTTAGGTACTTCAGAGCCAAGATCTCTTTATTTGATAATGGGGCTCGGGCCTTATCTATTCAGGAAGGCGTACCGCTTTGCTGTGCTTGGTGTTGACCTCTAGATATGTACACAGCCCAACACAAAAGCTCCTCTTGTGTTTCTGAAAATGTCACCCAAAGCACACAGTGCTCTGAAAACCATATTCTGTGGAGGGCTGGTCCAGGATCAGTGAGTACAAACTCGCAAAGAGCAGACAGACCAGAGAGGGCTTGCCAGTGTGAAAGGGCAAATGGTTAGGAGCCGCTTCCTCCTTGATTATAGAAAGTACCAAACCGAGTGCTGAGGCTGTCTTTAAATTATGAGAAGTTAGGTGTTATTCTCATCCTGCACGTGAGAGAGGATGGGTATTTTTCTTTGATCCCAACATAATGGGCATTGCAGTGAAGCAGGAGGTCAGCATCACCTTTCGCTGGCCAGTCTTTTGTCGAGCAGATGTCACCATCAGACTATCACTGCGGAAGCAATGACAGTGACCAACCTAAGGTGATCATGGCCTGTTTCTTGACATGTGCTGGGTAAGCTGCACACAGGGTACATGCTAAAACTTCTGCTGACTCCTCTGAGGCTTCAGCAGAAATGTCTGGGTCCTTTCCAAGACAGCCCAGCATGTGGTAATGCTGCAATACAAGTTAATAAAATAATGTGTCCATAAGACATACCTTACATAGTATCCAAGTACTTATTTTATAACACTGACATTGCAGGCTGCTATGCTACACAGCAAAAAATACTTATAATATGACAGTTCATAACGTCAGAACGAGTCCAGTGAATTGTTCATTCTTAATACTTTTTTCTCCCATAACTGTGGTGTTATTAGCAGAACAACAAAATAATTCAGCAAAAACTTTAGAAGATTTAAAAGTTGTTCCCATGAACCGATGGAAAAGAGCTCAATTTTTCTTTCAAAATTTTCTTGGCATCACATGCTTATGATATTTTTAATTAGCATTCTCATGTAAGATGTACTAGTTACAATATTTTGGCTTCCCAAGTATTGGTAAACAAGACAATCCACATAATGATTTTTAATCTCTCCCTTACGATTAAAATGTATTACACAAGAACTTATTGAAATGAAAAAACACTGATAATGCCAATAGTTTCTCATGAACATTTTAGCCTATATTTCACATTAAAACCCAGATAATTTCAAATGTGATAGTATACAAAGTTTCTAATGTCCACAGTTTTGTGGACTAATTATTTTCTTCTCCTTTTTCCCTTTTGAATCATCCCAAAACCTGGAAAAAATTTAACATTTTTAAACTGATTCTATGTTGCAGTTGTGTTTTCACATCTTTACTTCTTCCTGAAGAATGCTGAAGTTAGCTTCTTTACCTGAATTATCCTATTGCAAGATTCCTTTTGTAGTGTCATGAGGCATAATATTAATAGCATGCCTTCATTTCCTGAAAAAATTTTGGTCACGATTGCAGACCGAAAATCTGTGCTTTTTACTTGTTTTTCTTTTTTTCCTGATATTAATATTTTTTATCTTCCTTTCATCTACTCTGCTTTCAGTGTCAAAGTATGTTGTAGTTTTTCTGGTAAAGGATTAATTCATGCTCAATGAAAATAAGAAAACACAGCATAAATACAAAAATAGCACATTTCAGTCCTTGGTCTGAATGGCACAGCATTTACACACGAGCCACAGATAGTGCAGGGCCTATATCAATCCATTTAGTTATCAGAAAAGTTTGGTAGCTTAGCTTACTGTGTTAAAGGTACCTTTGTTTGGACATTTCCTCAAGTGACTGAGATTGAGTATGAAGTTGTTTGCTGTTATTTATTTAAAAAAATCGTCTCTATCTGTATCTATACCTATATACAGTCTGATTTCCATATGTATTCATTTTACTACATAATCACCTACAGTGAATTTGGCTTATAACTTCTTTTCACCTCAATGTTCTTTGTGTTTTGGTTTAGTTTTGTTTGTTTGTTTTGTTTGTTTGATTGTGGTTTTTTTTTTTTTAACAGGTAAGCTGTACACCAGACACAATGCAGGTGTGTGCACTGCATGCCTGTCCTGATTTGGTCTCAGCTGACAACTAAGCACTACATAGCTGCTTGCTCACCCCCTAGCTCCCCAAGTGGGATGAGGGAGGGGATGGGGAAAAAAACAGATGTGTTGAGGTAGAAACAGTTTAATAGGACAGTAAGGGGAAGGGAAATAATAATATTACTGGTAAAAGAATATATTAAACCAAATGATGCACAATGCAACAATTGCTCACCACACGGTGTGGTTAATAGCTCATCACCAAGCAGCAATCCCCCATGGCCAACTCCCCTCAGTTTATATAAAGTACATGATGCCTTATAGCACAAAACATCAGTTTGGCCAGTTTGGCTCAGCTTTTGTGGTTCTGTCTCCTCCTTCTTGTAGAGAAGAAGCTGGAAGAACAGGGGCAGTATGAGAAACTGAAAAAGTCCTGGGCTTACTGTAATATTATTTGGCAACAACAAAAACGTCAGTGTTACCAAAATTATTCTCAGCAGAAATCCAAAACATAGCCCCATTCTAGATACTATGAAGAAAATTAATTCTGTCTCAGCCCAAACCAACACACTCTCCACCCTTCGTTTCACACCATTTACATCATGCTCAGATCCCACACTATCCAATACATTTTCATTAACCACCTCCCTTCTTCCCATCCTTTGATATAATACACAGAGATCAGTCCCTTCATCTAGGAATCATCCTTGAACAATGTCCATAAGATGTGTGTTAAGTTCATTCAGTTCATGACTTTGGGCTTCATATGTTATAGTAGTCACACAGTGCCCTTTTGAGTGGGAAGCCTAATGAGAGAAAAGAAAGATAGAAGTTTCTTGCAATTCCTGTTGCTTACCTCACCTTATCTTAGGTAGTACAGGTGAGTACTGTAGTTGTACACTGGCTGGTGTACACGAGAGAGACTTGCAGACTACCAGCTCTGCTGCTTTCACTGCTTGCAAAAGATACATGATGCAACCTCTGCCTCCTGTGGCCCATCCTGTGGCAGCAGGAAGGCACTGTGGGTCCAGGGGTTCAGTAAGACAGGGCTTAGTTGGGTTTTCAGATACAGGTCTGGATGGGAGATAACCCCTTCAATGCCCTTGCTAAGTAGGTCTCCTTGCGAAGGGCTGTAGGCTGGCTGAGCCAGGGAGGGCACCGACTCTGGGATGATCCGTTCCCGTGAACATCGTTAGGTGAGTTGTCCTAGGTTTTACCCAGGTTACAGATGTTACTGATATGCTCTTACTAAGTTTTAGAGAGTTTCAACATAGAGCTGGAGAAAGGAGAAAATGAGGAAAGGACAGGAAATGTGAGAAAAGAGGGTATCGTAGCCTAAGCACTGAAATCTCACTTGGCCCTGCATTTAGCAATACAGCCCATGTGGAATTTACATTCATTCTCATCAATTTAGGCACACTGTTCAAGCTAGGAGGACCTGCTTCCAGATTCCATCAAATAACAGAATATCTTTAACTAGGTACTTCTTTTGTTCTTATTCCCTGATTTCCATCCAATCAGATGTCTTTATTTGATGCTGTCTTTTATGGCAGGAGTTGTTTTGTGTAGAATGCTCCTCCCAAGTGCAATTAGTGTCAGTAGCTCTCTTCTGACTGGCTTCTTCAGCTGACCTCCCAGAACAGTTATAAAGTTTAGGCAGGGAGAAAAGGCAGTCATACATAAGAAATAACTCAAGTGTAATCCCCAGTGAATGTCAAGTTCCATAGAATGCCTATTCTGCTTGCATGCCTCTCTGGCAACAGTATATCACTGTAGTAATAGTATACAATAAAGCTAAACTGAGTCATTCATGCACAGGAGAAGTGCAGTCCTGACAGAAGCAAGTAATCTGAAATGCTAGTGTACATATGCAGTCAAATAGTATAAATGTTGTTTGTCTGCAGTAATTTAAGTGAAGAAGAGCTCAGCTCTGTATGCAAATATGATTCTGTTTACATACAGTTAAGTCAGTAAAGCAGTATATTGTTCCTGGTTTAGACATCAATGCAAGATTTCTTCTCAACATCAGGCAGTGGCAACTACTGGAATAATTTCTAATTTGGTTTTATTTTCACATGATCACACATACTGTTTTTATACAGTACATTTTCTTTAGGGTTGCCCAAAGTTAACACTGGTCATTAAAATTGAATGATAATAGAGAGGAGAGTGGAATGATGGGGTGGTATAGTGGCAAAATACAAGCCAAAATAAATAATGAAATATCTTATACTATACAAGTTTATGAGAAGTTGCATTGGCATTTTAGTTCCCAGCATCCAGTTCTCACCTACCTGAACTCATATGGGCCTGCACTCTCTTCATGCCCTTTTCCTTGACCATGTCAAATGAAGATCAACAATAGGAAGGAAATATTTCTCTTCGACGTTGCAAAGTCTACATGACCACCCTGGAAAGCTGATGAGAAGTAATATGGGATAGTCTGGAAAGTTCAGTAGTAATTCCAGGAACATTAAAAGCTTGGTCTATTTCAGTGGTAAATACATATATACAATTATAAATTGTTTTGATGATAGCTATAGCTACAGCTATTAAAGTTCTGGGTGACTCTACTTATCTCTTGTGTCCTTTTCCTGTTCTAAACTCTTCCTCTGTGCCAGTGGAGTCTGTATTAAAAAAAAAAAAAAAGTTTGGTGATGGTGACTCTTCTCAAGATTGGTACTTTCATGCAGTTTAACAGTTATGTTTTGTTCAAACATCTATAGTTGGATGGTGAGAGAGAATGTTGGAGGTATTTGGGAGAAAAGAGTTATATATTTATAATGGCCATTGAAATACATTCTTTGGGTCAAAAAATCAGAAGCGCAAGTGCATAGATTCATCTCCTGTGCACTTCCAATTAGGTGAATAGCACCATCTTGATTGCAGTGAATATCTTTGTTCTCTGTTGTGGAGTAACCCCTGGTTCAAATTAAATATTTCAGGAATTAGCCTTAGGACAATATATCTGGACTGAGGACTTTGAGATCTGATTAACAAAAGCCAACCATTAGTCAATAAATTGTCATCTTTCATCAAAAAATGTATTTGACAAATCAGTTATTCTGGTATTCAGTCAGCTTTTTAGGCTGTTCATCAAATGTGTTACTTGACACAGACAACATTTGTCAGACAAACATAGTTGATAAATTTCTGCAATATTCTCTCATGTCTTTGACTGGCTTACAGTTTTGCCTTACAAAGCTCCCCTTACAGTCCTGTATTCCTCCCTGTGCCCCCCTTCCCACCCCAATGAAGCAAGAGAAATATTTTCCTTGTCATCACTTTGGTGTTTCTTCATAAAATTTTGGAAGAGAAAATAAGCAGCAAGGACAAAGATCAGAATTTTTTATCTTTCATTGCAGCAGTTCCTTCTAAAAACACCAGTTTTAAACAGAAGTTTATTTATGATTTCAAGAACCACTGGACATGCTGGTGGAAATGGAGAATCATTTTAACTCCATTAAAAATTTATAGTAACATATATGCCACATTATTGTGATAGGATCACATGTTTGAGATAGGTTTAGTACAAGCAAGAGACTGGGGAAGTAAGTACATATCTGATTTGCCTGTGGGGATGGAGCAGGTGAAGGATGGGTTGGATGACACCAGCTGTTCAAAGGAAGCCTGACAGGGGTTAAGGAATGCAGTTCAATCTTACGAAACAGAGTTCCCTGAGGGCTGCTTCTGCTGGAGAGATCTGAAATCTCCCCTGTAACTTCGGCAGACTGAATTTTGAGGGAAGGTGTTCTGTGTCTGTCTGTGTGTGGGGAGGTGGTGATGCAGAGTGGGTGATGAAAGCCTTTCCAGTGGAGCTTTGTGAGTTTCTTATTCCTGTATGCTGTGCAAAAAGCCCCAGAAAGTCCCTACTTCTTAGAGTTTGGATCACTGGATTGACATCACTGGGTTGACACATTTATCATCACTGTATACCTTTGTCTTATAGAGTACACACGAAAGAGACCCTGACTTGTCCACTAGGAATCATAATTTTAGTGAGAGAAGAGACTGTCAGTGTTACTTTATCCAAAGTCTTTGTCTACAGGGTTGCAGCTGACTCCTTAGACAGACTGACACTAGCCATTTCTGTTGGAATCTGATGTTAGCAGAAGTTATATCCAAAAAAAAAAAAAAAAAAGACATGGGGCCAATTGCTATGCAGAGTGGATGCAGTCAAATCAAGCCACTTAGACACAGTGAGTGGTCCTGTTTCATTTGGCAACATAGGTGTACACCCACATTAACTTCTGAAGAATGTTTTTAATGTGTAATAAAGAAAACTGCTTTCTTCAAATGCCTATGTCCTTAGAAAAGGATCATCAGGAAGAAGAAACATGATTTTTCATTGGCTTTCATATTTAGCCCAGCTTCCTGAGGAAATTAGCTTATTAAATCATGTTGTCTGTTTTGTCTGTCACTTTTGCTTTAGCTTCCTCCCAACAGCCCACACCTTTCATGCCCAGTAAGTGTGAAACTCATCCATCAACTTAGGAAATGTTGGTAGCGGAAGGATGAAGAAAAATCAACCAGGATAGATGACATGCAATGGCTAGGTGGAAACCGTAATGAATGTTCTTCTGGGGAGAAAGCCCACAAGAATTCAGTTCATTATCCATTCTGAGAGGGGGCATTTAAGTGGCTAGTCAATGTCTGTGTACTGACTAGCTGATTAGTGCAGCATAGACATGAGCCAGACAAGCTGTATAAAGTTGTTCACGTGCAGCAGGAAAAATGAGGAGAGCAGTATGTGAAAGAGGATATTTTAGGGAAATGGAATTATTAAAAGAGACAATTAGGGACACACAGACTTCAAGTTTCATTATGAGAGGAACAACATGTTTTTAAAGAAGCAAAAAGTTATGCGTTGTGCATCATCCTGTTTATTGGTGTTGCTGTTGCATGCAACTCTCCCAAAGGAATGACTGCGCGCAAGGTATATTTAGATTACAGTGATCATGTTCTACCACACCACCCTACAATACAGGTCAAAACTGTGCTGCTTGTTTTCATTTTCAGCAGAAAGGTTTAACAATTTTTATATGGATGCATAAGTTCTTCCTGGTCGACTAAGGATAGAAACAGTAATATCTCTTCCCAAGAGTTTTTTGTTTGCTTGTTTGTTTTTGTTGGTTTTGTTTTGGTAAAAGTAATTGTCCTCTAATTCAGTGTTACAAACACTGACTTTTGTCATGGGAACAAAGCTTTATGTCCTGGTGGCTGACAATATTAACTCCAGCCTTGACTTCAGATGCCTCTCACCATTAGATGTCTTACATGGTTTACAAATCCTGCTTGTCTAATTGGGTCCTCAGATGGGGAAACTGTAAAGGTCTACAGAGCCTGCCTGCTAATTAACTTTGCTGAACAGGGTGCTAAGACAAACCTCATTGCAGGTTTTGACCATCAGGCAATATCAGAGATTTACTGACGTTGTCTCTTCCTTCATAAGTTGCTAAGAAAATGAGCTGCTCATGGCAATAATGTCCTGAGACCTGATTCCAAAATCCTGTGGTATATGTCTGTAGTTGACTAACATTTGCCTATAGTCTTGTAGGAGAGCTTTGAAGATAAAATTTCTGTGACTACACCTTTGGGTGTTAAGGAGACTAATCCTGGAAGTGGTTGGAAGGACTATGGGCTGATCTGGTGATCTCAGACTCTGTGTAACGGACAAATGTTGCTGGCAGAACGCAGTGCCCCTGAGCAGGAAAATCTCAGGATTGGTTCCCCTCCCAAGCCTCATCCCAAAAGTGTAAGCATTAGAAATCCCTGTCTAACTATGTGTGTAGAACACTGGCAACCTAGACTGTCCAGAAGATTCCAAGCAGCATGGTCTGGCCTGATTATTGCTGTGGAACAACCAACACACTCATAACTGGTGTGGTTAAGGCTGTGTTTCCTGCTTGCAGTGCTTGGCTTCTGGAGACACATATAGCTTCTTGTCCACACTGCACATTGGCAGGCAAGATGTGGGCTGGTTCTAACAATCACTTCAAACTGCTGTCGATCTCTTGCAGCTTGCAGACCTTGCTAGTTGGATGAGGGACCTCTTCCTGTTCAGTCCGTTTCGGAGTTTCTGAGCTTTGTGCTGTGACTGGAATTATTGCTAGTAGTGGCACTGAAGTTAGGGATGAGGGCAAATCCATCATGCAGCAGTGACTCCAGGTGGTCTTGGGCAGTCTTGAGAAGGCTCCAGTGATGAAAGACCAATGGTAAAAAAACTCTGTGGGCCCCAGTTTGCATTTTCTCAAAGCCAGCTTATGTATAACAGTTCCAGTGTCAACAGGGCTGGAACCCCTAGGCTAGTCACATATGCCAACACCTGCATCCAGAGGGTCACTCGTATCAGCAGTACACCGTCTAGCCAATTGTCAGGCAGGCAGTGGTGAAAAAAGGCTGGAGTTCCATTAAAACTGAGTTGCACTAACAGAGACATGCTGGCTTTTCTAGTTACCTGTATTTGCTAGTTCCTTGCTCCTACATTCTTGTTTAGAGGCTTTAGTATACCCCAAACCTGTGGAATAGGTGGTATTCATTTTGTTTTGACTGTGTTTGGCCATCCAAAACGTAGGCATATAGCCTGATATCCTGTAGTCAGTGAAGAAGAGATTAACACTTCCAGCATCTAACTTACCCTGTGCATCTTAGGCACCTGCCCCAACATGGGTTACCTCTACTATGCCATATCCAGCTGAACTGAGAAGAAACTGTCAATCCAGAGGAAGATGATGGGTATAAAATATCTGCAGATGTCAGTGATGCTTTCTGCCATGGCCTGCGCTAGTGTCTGTAAAATGGCTGTGACAAGACATAGAGATGAAGCTTTTTTTCTCTGTGATCGATAGAAGCCTAGCCAAACACAGCATGATGCTGCTACCGTGTGTGGTGATTGAGGTGAATGCTGAATTCTTGGTCAGGAAAAGCAACCCACACAGGATCAAGAAAGAGACTTTATATATTGAGGACCATCTGGTGGATGCTGTATCAGTGTTTTGAACTACAGTTCAGTCTTATACCACATTTCTGAGATGTAACATATGATTGGTAATTATTCAGGAGGGGAAATGTGAGTACAGGCTGGCCTTACTTCACCAAATGTGTTCCTGACTATAATGAACTGTAACTGAGATTTTTTCTAAATGTGTAGATGTCCTCAGAGATTTCTAAAAAATTACTGTCTTTCGGTTCCAGCCTAATCAAGTATGGATACTGTGTAGAGTGCATTATGTGTCCAGTTGGGGTGGCTCCCAGATTCAAAGTGTAGATCTTTTTGTTGAAAACCCTTGGTGTGAGCTAGGCTTAGACAAATAGAATGGGACTGGTGCAGACAAGTGACTCTCAGCACAGAATAGTCAATGTTTTGGCCAAGCAACCAGGGGCTAACTGCATCCCCAGAAAATGACGTTAAAGCTTTCCCTCCAAATGACCAGAAAGAAAGCTTAATTTTCTGGCCTCTGACAGGCTGATCAATTGTTTGATTCTGGTAACAAGTAGTGGCAAAGATCCATCCTCTGGATAGCCCTGTCATGGTTTTGGGGATGTTTCTCTTCCTTGGGTGAAGTGAACTAGGTTAAAGGGCATTTAAAGTGCTTTGGAGTGCTTCTTGCTAAAGGTATGCTAACCTTTCAGCAGCAGATTTTCTATTCTTTGGCTTTATTTTTAGTCTCTTGTGGAACCCAGTCTTGGCCTGTCTTGTTCCAGGTCTCTTTGGAGCCTACACTGAAGTATCTATGCAGAAGGGAGTGGCAGACCATTTCCTAATGTGCACTACCAGAGTTCTGGTAGGGCCAACAGATCCTGTTCAGATCCCAAAATACAGAACTTCAGGAAAAGCAAAGCCACCAAGCAGAAAAAAAGCAATGACATGAAATGGACAAACTTGGTCATTGTTTGTGCTGGAGGTCTAACTACTTAGAGCTCATGCAGGAGCCCATGATCAAGAAAAGTTCAACCACAATGAGAAAGAAAAATGGAAATGCAGCCAAAATGGAATCTCTGAGATCATGTTTAGAGAAAGCTGGGCACATCCAGAGTCCTCTGAAGATACAGAGCAAGAATAGACCAAATGGGGGAGTCCAGGGTAACTCTTGCATGGACCAGATGTTAAAGAACAAACATACCTGTATGGAAGCAGTCTGTCAGAAAAAAAAAAGTGAATTTTATGCAAGATTGTGAGTTTCAGCCAGAGCAGGGCTGTGCTTTACATTGCTACACCATTAAGCTGGAGACCTCAAGACAGATTTATGGTGTCATCAAACCACAGTCTTAGTTTTACTAACTACTCTGTCTTTTTAATGGTACTTAAGGGCTTTACTGCAGTTGGACATTTTACTGTGTTTAGACATGGTTTTAACAACTGAGTTAGCTCTCATGATGTTGCCAACTGCAGTCAGTATGGAGAAAAAGAAGCCTTTTTTCAGCATTGTAACTTAGTAGACAGGGCTATATTTTGGTCTTGCAGAGTTTCAGAATTACTAGAGACCATTATGTTGATCGCAGCTTCTCCCTGTATTTGCTGACATCCAGTTCATATGTTGTCGTCTAACTTCATTTTTTAAGAATTTTATTTAAAGCTAAAAAATTTCTTAAAGAGCAAACCTTTAGATTTTTTTTTTTTTCCACCAGCCTTGAATGACTCCCATGGAGATAGTGAGCTGGGAGGAGGAGACAAGGAAAAAAAGGAAAATGCAGGCAGATCCAACCTAAAATCAAAGCTGTTGCTCCATGCTGAGAAAAACGATCAACTGTTCTCTTCTAACCATCCTTCTAAAATACTTGAACTTGTTTGAAAAGTAATAATGTGGCTTGCTTGACTTTCAAAGCACAAGATAATTTCATTTTTAAAGGACAAAACTAAAATCTGAAATTTATGAAAGGAAGAGAGAAAACTTAGCTACTGTCCCATAGCCTCCATGTTAACACGGGAGTGATATACCTTGCAGGAGACTGATTCAAAATTTTTTATGAGCCATCAATGATTTATTAGGAATCCCAACATTGTTCCCCAAGAAACATCTTTCATTAGGTGACAGGAGATGATATAATGGACTGATCTGTCGTGCTATTCTCCCTCTTATTCTGTTCTCTCCTCACAAAATACAGTTATTATTATGCAGTATTGGGTAGGTAAACGAGTTCTGGAAGCCAGAAAGTCCAAGGGACATTATTTGGCATGCTAGCGTAATACCAGGGTTTGCAAAAATTGTGTGGGTAGAAGCATACCTTGGTTACTTTAAATAGGGCAGAAGCATCCTAAATTTATCTTAAAAAAAATGGTAGTGTAAGGTTACTATTTATTATTAGTCACAGCTGATTATTTCAGAGATAGCTTTGGCTTTATTCAGCCATAAATCTGCTGCCACCAGCTATGCACTCTGGCCACCCTTACTGCCAGTAGTCAGCTTTGGGCAGTGGATCAACTGAATGCCTTAAATTCTCTGTTGAACCTTGGCATTATTATGGAAGAAGTCTGCAGCCAATTCATGGGTCCCTGGTATAGCTCCAGCAGCTTAACAGATGGATCACTAGGAAGCCTCTTCTCAATTTCTCTGTTAAATATTCATGGAGCCAGCATGTGCATAGGCCCAAGCATGCCCCTGGAGGTGCCAGCAAGGGTCTCTGATCTGGGGAAGATGTCAAATTGGCTAGTGGAAGTCTGAGGGTAGAAACGTTTTCCACAAGGATCCATCCTTCAGTGCAGAACATGGAGTGACAGCCATATGTGCAACTATGCTGGTGAATATGTCTGCAGTGCATGCTTATACAATCTATTAATAGGCTGGTGGCATACCGAATGTTAATGTGGGGAAACAGGGATTGAAAGGCAATAAAGAAATACATTGGACTAAGTTGAAGCATCAACTTAAGTAAAAGCCTTCCTGTTAGCTTGCTGTGAAGTTGAAGAAAGAAAATAAAGCTGTATTCCCCATCCCACCCTTAGAATATACCCCTCTTTTTTTGAGACTGTGCTACTAAAAACATTGCTAAATGCAAGTTCGTACAGCCCTGCAGATTGCTTAGTGTTTTTAGATCTCATTCCAGGGCTGGAATGATGTTTTCTTTTGATATTATCTAATGCCATAATTGAAACAATGGCCAAATATACCTCTGGAGTACCAGGGTCCATAAGTGAGTATTGGGCTACATTTTTGGGCAGTACTGCTTATCAGCATCTAGATTTTTTTTTTTTTTTAAACATTATCTACAAAGCCTTAGGAGTGGTCTTTTAAAGTCTGCCTGTGGTGAAAAGGAGGTTACAGTTTTCTTACTTTGACAAATTTTTCTGTTTCCACTGCTGTACCAGAAACAGAGATTACCATTATGTCTCATTAAATATGTTGCAGAGAAGTAATTTGTGGTTGTTACAATGGACTTCCACAGAGTATGGAGAATTAAAAAAAATCCCGTGAAAGAACATACTTATTCCCTATTGAAAGATTTGCACCCAGTCCTTTGAAATTACACAATGCTGACAAGCTACTATATAACCAGTATTCCTTATATAATCAATTTAAATAAAGGTGAAATATTTCACGTCAACTCAATACAAGCCTTTTTATAGCATGATATTACAGAAGATATGTAATATGCACATGTAATGAAGGAATAAACATTTCTATGTTTGCCAGTGATATTCTGGCCTTAAGTACAATAAGCATTAAAAATAAACTGGGATGCCTGGAGAAGATTCTATTGTAAACTCCTGTTTCCTTTTACTCAACAGTGTAAAGCTTGTAATGCTTCTTAACTTAGGCTAGAAGTCTTTCCTCCTTAGTCAGGAATTCAAATAGCTAAGTTGCTTGCCCCAAAATTGGTTCTAAGTAGTTTCATACAGTTACAGTATTAGCTACATTAACAGAGAAAACTAATGTTTTAGTACCATCTTATATTTCCCAAATGATGCAACAGAGTATGTGTTTCCAAAGGGCATAGTGGGTGCAAACACAGTGAGGTATTTTAACCGGTACTCAGATACACTTCAGATATTTGTCACAACTTGAATGGTATATAGCATGACAGTTCTGTAAGATGATGCAGTAAACTACACAGTGCAGCTAATACAACATTAAAAGTTGTGTCCTACATAGTCTGGTGGTTCTTGCAGCTCAGGAAGACCTCTTCTCTATGATAGATAGAGGTTGGTCTGAAAAAATGATTTGCAACAAAAAGTAGTCTTTCAGTCAGCTCAAGACTAACACAAACCAAATATTTTTGAATGTGAGTGTGAAGTATGCAGACTGAATTTCATCTACCAAAGAGGCTATAGAAAATATCACTCAAAGGTGTCTGTATAATAGCAGAAGGAGATGAAATTGGACACTTGTAAATGAACATGCCTGAAAAAGTATATGCTTATTTACTTTAAAACCAAGAATATTTCTGCTGTGTTTGCAATCAGCTAGATCGGGGAAAGGGAAATAGGGAAGTACCCCAAAAGGAAAATTTTGTTATTTTTCTTTCCATAAAAATTTTTTCCTGTGGCTGATTTTTCAGACCATCCCTGAAATTCTTTGGTAGAAAGAAATAGTGAATAAAACCTGATTTAATATATAGTCAGAGAACTGGCATTTATGCTTAAGTGAAGACTAGATACATGATTTCAAAGATTCTGAGAAGTTATGATTGATTTCTTTTGCTGGAGTGTACAACAATTTGGCATATTTGACCCACTACTTGTTCAAGTTGGGCTGTTTTTATTGCTGATTCTATGTGTGACCACGATCAGTTCATTTAATTCTTTGTACCTCACCATGCCTATTAGAAAAAATGAGTAATAGTTCTAGCATAAGTGTTGATTGATTCAAGTGTTGAATCATAAAAGCACGGATTAGTGACTAATTACTGATTAACTGTATCAGCATCTTCAGTCAGAATATCCTCTCTAAGAGTACAAAGAACACACTAATCAAGAACATAGTGTCACATGCTTTTGAACAGTAATTTAGAAATTATTCTCTTTCTTATATTAGCAATTGAAAACCTGCTTTTCGGAAATGTTGGACACCTCATTTTAAACTTTTTACAGTGTAATTTTGTTTAGGTCGAAAAATCTCATGTCTTAAACCATTTATAACACAAATTAAATGATAGGATAGGTCACTTCCAAGTGAAAATTAATCCAGTAAGTGGAAAATATATTCTTTTTGTCCCAGAATATATCCTTACTCACTGGGGTTTGAGTTCATTATATATTTCTTTTTCTTTGTTTAAGTAACGTTCCTTTACAAATGGCTATCAACAGCCTTCTACCAGTACTGGAAAATTTCACTTAAAGCCTAAGAAGGAAACAATTGCCATGTTCTATTAAAACATTAAAAAAAACTTGTCCGTTAGCTAATCATCAAGTGTTTAATTTTTGATCACTTTTACAAATAGAAATCAAGCATTCCAAAGTAAGAATTAGATTGTAACTGAAAAGTTATTTTCTTTTTGTGAATATTGAAAAAAAAGGTTAACATCCTCAGAATGCTTTCAATATTTCTACCACATAAAAAATTTACAAAACCTGACCTGTTCCTAAGAACAGCTTTGGCTTTAGCCAATCAGTTTTTAATAGAGAAGCAAGTTATGGAAAAACTCTCAATCAATTTTTAGTTTTGGTAATATTTTATTAGTATTTATTTCACAGTTGTTCTGTTTGTTAGATAGGCGAGAAGTGAACTTCACAAACATGTGAGTGGTAATTATAGTATGTTAAGATAAACAACTGAAAGTTCTCATTTCCACTGTGACTGGTACCAAAATAGCCTATCTTGTGATATTTTGACACATCTCTTCAAAACCCTCTGCTAAATCAGGAAGATAAGAAAAAAATGTGTGAAAACAGAAAGCAGAAGAGGGTTTTTTTTTGTTTGTTTGTTTGTTTTTTTAAAATCTGAGAAGCTTCAAATTAGTTTATTATTCTTGTCAATGGTTATGGTTAGTTCTTCAGTAGTGTTGAATTGTTTCAATCACATTATGTCATACTCCATGAGTATTGGCTTTGTACTACCATAGTACTTCTTGATCTATCGACAGTAAGCCATAAAATATATGTACATGCAGCTATGTAAGACAGAAAGGGGGGAGGAGAAATAATGCAATAGTAAGAAACCAGTGTGCTTACACATTACATCAAGATAGGTTGTTATCATTCATTCTTCCTGGCGGAATTCCAGCCACGTATACCACAGGCAATCTTACGTATATGGAGGGGAATTGTGTGGTAAGTGTGTGCTGCAAGGTGTCCTGTTGGGTCCTATTCCTTTCATCATCCAGGCACGTGGCCAGCACCATGCCATGTTAGGCTCTTAAGGCCACCATACTCAGGTTTCCTTCTCAAGGATAGCAGTGGTACAGTGGAGAAGCACAATACAGTGTAATTAGGTCTCATTCCAGCAGGGATCATGATAATGACTGGAGACCTCACATGGGCTTGTGCATCTGAGAAGCATTCCCAGGTCCCTGACCTTTAGATGACAATATTCATAAAAGGACCATCTAGATCCTTAATGAAACCTTTAAATTACTTTTAAGGGAACCACTTAAAATTTGGGTCAAGAGGCAACACATATGTCCAAGCACAAAAGAAGTACTATAGGATTTCTTTTCTGCATTCATTTACGCCTTGTGAAATTGTTTTCTGCACTGCTGTGATATAGTTCCTTCCATTATCCTCTCAAAGGAATCATAGTCTCATATTTTTTCCCCTTTGGTGTGTTTGGCTTCCTGCTTTAATCTAATTCTCACAGCTCAGGGGAATCATCAGACCTGGCTGAGATTTGTATCTTTTCGGAGAGCTCATCAATAGTTTACATAATGCTGTGGCAGGGCCAGGGTTCACACAGCTGGAGAGGTACTCGGCAAGAGTCCCGTGTTAAGCAGAAAAAGCTTTCTTGAGAATCTCAACTTTTTTTTAAGAGTGCTGGGTTTTTTTTTTTTTTCTGAAGAAGAAGCCAAAACAACACAAAAGCGGTGTGTGCAGGTTTGCTGGCAGCTGGTGTGCTGTGACTGATGATGCTTGTGTTAATTATGCTCTCACTATTGCCATGTGATCCGCCCATCTGCTTTTTGAAGCCAGCTGTTTTCCTTTATCTTCCTGTTGGACTACCAGTTATTCAAGGCAGTGACCATCTTTATGTAGTGAGCAAGGAAAGAAGCAAGTGTGTGAAACTCTGATATGGAGGTAGCACTGTCATGACTGAAACAGTCAAACTAAAAGGCTAGTAATACACAGGTTTCACTACATTATAACACAAGTTTCACTACATTATCTTTTTCACCTTATATATCTTTAAACATTATTTAGGACTGGACCACGAATGTGCTGAGAATAATAAATTGTTGAGTTTTGCCCTTTCTGGAATTCAGAAAATGTCGTTGCCATC
The DNA here is from genome assembly GCF_000690775.1 of Eurypyga helias. Lineage (NCBI taxonomy): Eukaryota > Metazoa > Chordata > Aves > Eurypygiformes > Eurypygidae > Eurypyga > Eurypyga helias. The sequence continues at coordinate 37,281 of NW_010271209.1, forward strand.
ATCAGATGTCTAATAATGCAGGTTTTAATAAAAATGTTTTCCATGAAATTAATACAAATGTATTTTCAAATGTATTTTACCCAATTTACTTATCCCTCTCTAATTTGCTACTGATTTTAAGTTGTACAGTGTTTATTGGATAAGCCATACCTTCTAGCCTTTTGTTCATATGGGGACAGTGGCATTCGTGTGAAGAGCAGCCGTTCTCCAGGCAGTCATTCACATGCAAAAAAAAAAAAAAAAGAAAAATAATCATGTTCCTGTAAAAATAATAGAAAAGGACCACTACCATAGGTAAAACAAACAACTGTTCAGAAGGAAAAAATGTTTGTGAACTGTTGCTTCACAGTGTTTGTCCAGTTCTTGACCAAGGAGTCATATATACATATATATATATATATATACAAACACCACAAACACAGCAGCATAAACAAAGCTGTTCTTATGATTCCAGAATTCCTGGTGTGGCCTTTAACTAGCAAATATGATCTTGTTCTCTCCCTTGGAAGAACACCCACCTCATCTGCCCTGCCTTTAATGGCCCTGTGTGTTATCTTCTTCATCTCATAAAATATTTTCCTTTAACAAGCAAAAAACCCCAACCAAACAACAACAACAAAAAATAAGTTAACAAGTTTTCTCAAAGATCTTACCCATGTAAAAAAGAAAGGCTATACAATATTTAGAATTATCTTAATGTTGACCTGTGGAAATTCTAGTGATACCATTATTGTTCAGACTGGCTTTAGCTTTCCTCATTTCACTGATATCTGTGACCTACATTGCAGAGCCTACTTTTCCGTTAAACACCCTTTGATCAAATTGGTTAAAACAGAGCAGAATTTGAAGGGGTATAATATTGCATCTTGGAGACTGGGAATTTCTGCAAGACAGACTTGTTCACGTTGCACAAACCTTTAGGCTTTTCCTTTAAACATATGTGGAAAGAGCTAAGTAAAACTAGATTGAACATAGAAGATGTGTTGATATAATGGCATGTCAGAAACAAGAATTTACAATTACCAGGTTTTTAATGTAACTGAGAAGTATCAGAGAAACTTGAGGTTTTCCATGTTTTTCTTGAAATTTCATGGCAATATTCACAAATCTGCCTCAAATGTTGTAATAAGTAGCTGAGTCAGTGCTTTCCGGTTTCTGTGAAATACTCTTGGCTAGCAAGATAGCTTTTGCAATTGGAAAGGCCTTGAGTGCTTTTAATAAGAATTTTGGAAATACAGAATTTTTAAAATATAGGAAAGTCTGAACAATGGAATTTAAACCTTCAGAATTTTTGTAAATGCATGAAAATGTCAGTCTGATATTGCTGTACAATGTTCCTCCTGATTAGGAACATTATAGTTCCTAATAGTCCACCATAAGGACTATCTTATATCACTGACATACAGTAGCCATTATATAAAACTGAGAGGAAAAAGTATTTGAGGCTATGAACTGAAATCAGTCTCAAGGGAAAACCAAAGTCCCTCCTTTGAAGATCTGGCTCCTATTGCTCCAGCTTGCTGCATTCGAGTGAGTCTTGAAGGTATTTATGAAGAGTGAGTGATTCCTCTTATTAGCAGTGGGTTACACATAATTTCAGCACACCAGCTAACATAAAGGTGAAGATTCTTCCCGTCACCCCAGTCCTAATGCATCTAGCAGGAGGCCTGGCACTTCCTTGGAGGGAAGATTTTAATCTTGAACTTTACTCTGAATTTTTCTGGATCTTGAATTTTATAAATCTGAACAAGTGGAATAGAGATTTTTGTCGTGGTTTTGTTGTTTGTATTTTTAAGTAAGAGCTCTGGCCTCTTGTTTTAGAGAAAAATCACTAACTGGTATGTTTAATTTCCTTGAATAAATAATCCTTTTTTTTTTAAGAAATTCCATCAACCTGTCTTTAATTTCTCAGTCACATGTAAACATTACTCCTTCCTGGATACAAATATTACTTTGAAAGGACTGGCAACTGGACTGCTCTGTGTGCTTCTAACATCTGAATGAAAATGGACCATTTAAACGTAAGCAATTAACCTTCTTATCATGTGCATGGGAGTAAGCAAGGTGAAGCAGCACTCTGGTGACATCACTGTCAGGTCACCCTACCAGAATAATGAAATCATAGAGAGAGAGGTGTGCCCTGAGGCATACTCTGTTGCCATAATTAGGTTGAAGGCTCCCTTGGAAATGATGCTGTATTGCAAGAGCATTTGCAGGAACTAATTGTGGTGTGTTTTTGCATCAGTATTGGCGTACTGCATCATTTATGGCCTCAAAATAGCTGTAATTGTGTGGATGATTGAGTCATTTCCTGAATTTAGTATCCTAAGCAGAGTACGAATTAAATGACTAACACACTCTTGACTTTGTCATCTTTTTTATCTCTGGCTGGATTCTTAAAAAGATCTCTCTGTGCTTTTGCATTTTTAAGCCAAATTAGATTTGGTATATTTTAGCACTGCTGAGACTGACAGGTTAGCAATAATCATTGTTCCCAGACAGAGCGCACACGGGTGGAGCGAGATCTTCCTACCCTCTTCTAGCTCTGCCAGTGCATTTCTGATCAGCACTACCGCCGCTGTGCCAGGGACTGCAGGTTCATCGTGAACAGTAGGTGCAGTGAATTTTTGAAATGCGGAAATGGTCAGTAGGGAATAAGGCTGAGGTCGTCACTCCTGTTTCATTTGCAGCTCAAGATGGAAACAAATGTGCTCTCTTCAGGTACTTCCACTTTTGCATTATGTCAGTCTGCATCTCAGGAGGCCCTGTTTCCTCTGAATTTTGCCTGTGGTCCTCTCCTACCCACAGGGGCACTTTCTCTTCGTTGTGAGGCTGCGCTCTTGTCTTCTTAACTGGCAGATACACCAGAGAGGATGAAATGGCAGTTGTTTGCAGTCTCGTGAAAGCAAAATAAACAACTGGCACTGTTTTTTAAAATAGTGCTAAAGATCTAGAATCCTGCTGCCACTCAGAGGGTGCAGCATATTAATTATGAATCATCAATATTTTTGGTGCCATCATTATCACACACACACACACACACACACACAAGCAACCTACAGTACTTGCATTCATATCAAACTCTTTTATTTCATTTAGACTGTTTTTCTATCCTGTACCAGTTAATCGCTAGCCCTATTTCAACTCAGAATCTGAATATTATTTACCATCTGTCTCCAAGGGATGCACTTGCCAAGTCCCTTAATTTGCTATAATTGGCAGGTTTTCAGTGTACATAATTTATATTAAAAAAAAAAAAGCTGCAATCCTGAAAAAAAGAAGATTAATTAAACCATTTCTTCTGGGCCCCTAGAAGTGTTCCAAAAGGATGGCTTTAAGGCCGCAAGGTCTGCTCTGTGTATGTGCTGTCACAGCTGATCACATTAAAAATGTATGTTGGGTTGGTCCCTTGTGCCTCTGTGCTGGTCAGAAGGATGTCACCGGCACCTGGGTAACATCACACATAAACAGTGAATTAAACATCTTGCATTTGCATTTGTGCCTTTTGTTCACACACTAGAAACTCCTAGGCTGCAGTATAATTTATGGATACCTCCATGTAGGCAATTCTGTAGCTGATATGATAGGAAATGCTGTGGAAAAATAAAACAAAAAACCAAAACAACAAAACCCCAAGCAGATGTACAGAATACTAAATAGAGCTACTGAAAGACCACAAATGGACTGAAAGACATTGCACATGTGGTTTGTAAACATGATTTATACCTTTCTTTCTCTGAGCTCCTTGCTCCTGACAGCACCTGGTTAATGACTGTGTGGTGCGGTGACGTAATGCCCTGTGTAGGCAGCTGTCAATCTGGAGGATGTCAGCACTTCTCCTGAGTTACCCTTGTGAGGATGCAGCAGGCTGCGGTGTCTCTGCCACAGTTCTCCCTCTGTCCATTCCAGACTGTGACAGGGGAAAGGTGGATAGAGAAAGAGATGGGGATAAATATTTAGGGAAAGGGAAAGGGAAAGGGAAAGGGAAAGGGAAAGGGAAAGGGAAAGGGAAAGGGAAAAGGAAAGGGAAGGGGAAAGGGAAAAGGAAAGGGAAGGGGAAAGGGAAGATCAGGGAAGGGAAAAGTCAGGGAAGCTAAGGGCAGGTCAGGGAAGGGAAGGGAGGGAAGGGAAGGGAAGGGTGAAAATGGATATTTCTTTGCTTCTTTTATCAGGTTTGTGATGATATCCAAATGATATGTGAGAGCTTCACTGGCCTCAGAAGTTGCTGACATACAACCTTCTTGTGTCAGTCACTGTGTATTTATTTATGTCATCCAAGAAAAGCACAGATTAACTAAATTGTGTGAAAACAAAGCTGGATAGATCTGTTCCTATCCCTGTTCCATTACAATTTGTCATGTACCATTTCAGACACAAGCTAGAGATGCTTTTTTCTTGTGGTGTTCATTTTCCAGTGGCTCAAACTGCCTCTTTTTCACACTCAAGTATCCATGTTTGCTAAAACTAACTGTCCTAAGGTACAATTAAAATGTTGGTGAAATTGAGAGGAGCTTTTAGTTCTCTTTTAACTTTGTGAAATTTTAGTTTCATTCCTTCAGGGAAAACATATTTTCCAGTGTCATGACATGGCTGTTTCTTCCAGTATTTCAAATGGAAAAACTCAGGGTCTGTAACTGAACATAACCTGTACTGATAATACTGTTTTAGGAAGTCATTCTGAAGGAAGGAGGGATGAGTCAGTGGTCGTAGTGTTCACTAAATTAGCTGGCGTCAATTCTTTGAAATCCACTTTTTAATTACAGAAAACCACATTCCAGGTTTCCTTCCCCAGCAAAATTCTGGAAAATTCCCTTCCAGAGCTAGCTTCTGTGGAAATAAACCCTTTTCCAGCATAACAGAAAAGTATTCAGATGGATACCACAGTGGATATGATATGAATTCCTGGGTGCATTAGGTTAGACAGACACAGCAATACTGTGAAATGCAGTAAACTTTAACAAATTGACATCCTAAACTGCTTCCTTCAGAACTGGGAGAAGGAAACCTTCTGAGACTGGCAAAAAATTGACAGGTATCACACTGTGATGAGATCTTTGGAATGTAGCAAAATGGTGGGCTTCTACAATGGGGTGATGTCGTGGTTTCACTCCGGCTAGC
>NW_010271210.1:0-1342 GCF_000690775.1 Eurypyga helias
ACCATATCCTGGGCTGTATGCAGAGGGGTGTAGCCAGCAGTTCGAGGGAGGTGTTTCTCTCACTCTGTTCTCATGGGACCTGCAGTACTGTGTCCAGCTCTGGGGCTCCCAACATAAGAAGGATATTGACCAGTTAGAGTGATCCCAGAGACCACGAAGATGATCAGAGGGCTGGAGCACCTCTCCTGTGATGAAAGGCTGCAAAAATTGGGCTTGTTCAGCCTGGAGAAGAGAAGGCTCCGAGGAGACCTCATTGCAGCTTTCCAGTATCTGAAGGGGCCTACAAGAGAGACTTTTTACAAGGGCCTGTAGTGACAGGACAAGGGGTAGTGGGTTTAAATTGAAAGCGGAGGCATTTGGATTGGGTATCAGGAAGAACTTCATGAAGAGGGTGGTAAGGCACTGGAACAGGTTGCCCAGACATAACTTATATTTCTCATTAGCCCAAGACTGGTCCATGCAGTTACTTATTTGTCTGAGTCCAAAGAAGGTGATATTGAACTCTACACCGAAGTTACAAGATGTAATTCTGTTTAAGAGAGAGGTAATAAAGCTTATACACAGTGAACATTCTGGTCAGTCTGCAATAGGCATGAGTTTCAGGGTTTAACGTGGTCTGTAGGAGCTAAGGTTAAAGCTTCCACTGTGGTTATGGTTAAGTAGAAATGACTCAGTTTTCACAAATACTAAAACCTAAAAGACTAAAAATCCTAAAATACTAAAACTACTTTTCTTCAGTTCCTATGAGGTTTGCAGATGCTCCAGACTTTCGAAAATCATGTTACTCTTACTAGCCAACCATGATATCAGATACCTGCAAGTGAATTCATTGGCAAATGATCTGTTAAGATGTCTGTCTTCAAAGTTATTGTTATTTTAGCCTTTTTGCTGGTTACTCCTTCTCATAGGATTTTGCATAATCTAGTCTGGAAATTTCTTCATGTTTTAAATTAAACTCTTAAATGTATATTAAATGCTTTAGAAAATGGCAATTAAAAAAAGAAAATTATAAAAAAGTCAGATGGCAGGTTCATTAAATTCTTTTTATCTTGCAAGGTTAAAGGAAAATCTTCTTGGCAACATAGAATCAGTCACACATATTTTTTTCATAGTAGCAGGTTTAATTTAATTTAATTGAAATATGTCTATTTTACATAATTTACTACTAAACACTTTTTTATTTTCAGTCATTTGAGTTGCTTATAAATAAACATTTGTTAATACCAAGTGAATCAGCAGCCCCTTATTAACTTTATATAGCATGAAATACCAGTCTCTCACATTCTGGGATGTGTGTCTCCTCTCCTCTCCTCTCCTCTCCTCTCCTCTCCCCTCCTCTCTC
>NW_010271210.1:1377-4245 GCF_000690775.1 Eurypyga helias
GCTCACATTCTGGGATGTGTGTCTCCTCTCCTCTCCTCTCCTCTCCTCTCCTCTCCTCTCTCCATATTGTGACAGCAATCCCTGCCTAGAGAATTAAAAACTAGCATTTTTTTTTTTTTTACTTTTGCTAATAGAAGTATTTTGTAAATAGGAAGACTCATTTCTGGAAGAACATTAGGCAGGTGGGGATCATGCATTTTCATGCTGCTCCATTTGGAATTTAATCTTGAAATAATTTGAATAGTGGTTTAAATAATGACTCTCTGAACCTATTACAAGTGATTTGGTGGCATCCGAGCTTTGTGGTAAAGACTACATGCACTTCATGGATTTTCCTTTGAAATTAAGCACAGCAGATATTTGACAGGGACTTCTTTAAACACACCACAGTGGTACGTGTGTCCAAAATTTTTCACAGATATGGTGACCAACAATGGTCAATCCTTTTCAGGCAGGTAAGAATCTGTAAGAACAGGCTTACACACGTAGGTCTTAAGTCTTCAGGTCAAAATCAAGACAGTCTTTAAGAGGCTTTCTTGCATTCTTCTCTAGGATTTTTCACATTCATTTTATCCACCTCACAGTATTTCAACATACAAAAACTAATGGCAGGTTTGAGCACACAAGTACATGTAACCCCGGCAGATGTCTCAGTTGCAGAGGTGCAGTTCAGTTTCATGTCTGGCATTTAAGGAGATCCATTGCTGAAAGCAGAAAAATTTTTATCCTGAAAAGTGAAAGCAAGGATTGGGAGGTCAGTCTATATACATTGGTCACACCCTTATTAATTTAAAAGTATCCCACAAGAGTCATTGCCACTGAATAGCATTTCTTCATCATCATGAGGCAGTACTGAAGAAAACACCACATGGCACAATCTAGGATTGCTATGCAGTTTTTCTTCTTGGAAATCACAAAAGCTATCAAAAATTACTTCATTTTTCTTGGAGAAAGGAAAAATAAAATTAAGTAGCAGGATCTTCTTTCCTCTGATGTCTTTAGGCATGGTCTCAGCCATTTGATCAGTGTCATATGTGCAACATTATGGGATCTGGTGGGACAATTCATCTTTGTGTCAAAGACCAAGAGAGGTGTTGTCCCCCAGTGTGCACCCATCTAAGCCTCATCAAAGGTAACTGTGTGTATAGACCCTAGCTAGTAGAAGAACCACATGGAGAGATGATTTCCAAGGAGACGAGTTAAGGATTCGGAGGGCAAAGGTGTTGGGTGTGTTCATCAGCACCCTAAAAATCAGAACAGCCTCTATTGAAGTTGACTGCAACTGAATTCTGCTCCCTCCAACACTGTGAATCTTTTCATCTCCTACTACAGCCAACACCCTGAAGTTTCAGCTGGGCTCTTTTCTAAACATCGTTCATAGAGTGGGGGCCCAAATGCATGAAGATGTGGACCATTTGGAGGAAAGAATGAAAACAACCTGAAAAAATCCTCAGTGTTGTCAAGACATTTCCCAGTGCTTTTCCCTATATATCTGAACACGGTAGGTTCGAAACCAAGTTCCTCGTTGTGTTTTGCTATGCATTCAGTTTCCTGCCCTGGCTTTTCATTGTACTGGCATTTACCTCCCACATGTGTTTCTGGGTTGGCACTGGGAAAAGCACACTGATATGAGGGGTTTAGTGCTGTATTTCTGAGTGGTTACCTAAGGATACAAAGAGGCACCATCTCACCACCTCCTTTGTCAGCACAGAAGCTCACTCCCATGGAAAAATGAACCCAGGACACTTCATGGTAGGAGCTAAAAGGATTTCTTGTCGTTCAAATTGCGCCTGCATAGACATATCGCAGATCTACATGCCCCTGGGCAGGAATCTTCTGAAGATCTTAGTTAACATTTTCTCTCCAAGACAATTTAGCTACAGGCTGTCACCTGTTTTGTTGACAATTTTCGTTTTAAAAGTCCCCTCATGTGTTGTCTATCATGAACAGCCAAAATGCTGCAGCTGTTGGAAGGACTCATCTTCAGGACAGAATAGTGAATCCAAAGCAATCACCACAACTGATCTGAATGAACAATGAAATGCTGCTCCTGGACCTCAGCATAGCGGTACACAGATCCTAGGTCACATTTGCCATCAAGGAAACAAAGCTTGCCATGTTCATCTACTGCCATGTCACTGCGGAAGCAGAGAAGGTGATAGAGGTTTGTTTTGCAACCTCAAGCTTTTTTGGGTACAAGGCAAAAAGTAACCACAGCTTCTACTAGCACAAGAAAAAAGTCATGTTAACGTGGCTCAGAGGGCCCAAATAGTCATTACAGTCCTGTAGAGTTACACCTACCAAAAAATCCATTCAGTGCTATGGATTTGCAGTTTAACCCCAATGGAGTTAACGCAGTGGTCAGTCAGTCGCCATATGTTCGATAGCATGCAAAAACAAATGCAATTTATACTTCCAAGTCATCAGTACAGTTTTAAGAGATTCTGTGACCTCAAAGGTTCACTTGCCAGGAGAGGAAGAACCCGCACAATCCAGTCTGGGTGTGATGTTTTAAAAAAGCACAACTCATTTGCTTTCAGGGCCTGAAAAGAGTGCCTTCTGTACTGGCCATTCCCTAAAGGGACAAACATGCTCTGCCCTCCTGGTAAATCCAGTGCAGATTCACGTTATTCCTTGAACAGAAGTCTTCACAAGCACTGAACAAGTGTACCTTTTCAGGAACAGCCACACAGCATTCCTGGTTTTCCAAGAACCACCTGATTAGAGAGACTAAACTAGGAAAGTCAGACTTTGCACTCTGTTATTTATTCAGTCAGACTGCTTCTCAACACAAACAGCTCTGAGCTCCATAGCCTGCAGTGGGTTTTGTTTCCACTAGTGCTTGAAGTACATTCAGTCATCCTGCTG
>NW_010271210.1:4255-11805 GCF_000690775.1 Eurypyga helias
GCATGAGGAAACCAGAGATAGACTGCATCTATCCGAGTGAACTCATCAAATTGAGGAAGGGACAGGAATGTGTTTCATACAACTAGGTGCAATGATAATGAACTTTTAATTGCCACAGAAAGATACTTTCCTTCCTAATCTGAGTACACTCATGTTTGTTATTGTATCTTCTTTCTCCTTTCCATTGTTACTGGGCTGAACACTATACCCAAAGCCCAGACAACTCTACTAGGACTTGTAGAGATGAAATGAGTCTGTTGAGTGACATGATTTTCAGAAACACAAGCAGCTTCTTGGAAAGAGAAATCTGCATTGGTGGGAAGTCACTTTCCCAGTATGCAATCCCACTAAAGGAGGGGGTGACATTAAATCACCTCCTAGGCTGCCATTCCTGAACCCACTCATCATTGCAAGCCCTCATAGTCCCATGGTTGAGGCAGAAACAGATGAAAGTGCAGATATGAATGTGGGAGAAAATATTCTTCCAAACAGCTGTTAATGCTGCTTTCAGCTTTGTACATTTCCTTACCAAGACTCTTCTATGCCTTGAAGAGGTCATTTCTCCCAGACTGACATCAGAGGCCAGAGGGGCGGTTGCACCAAGAGGGCTCCCAGGCAGCATGACTGATGTTGGTTGTAAACCATCAGCAGAGAAGATCAGCTCCAGAGCTATTGCTGAGACACAGGGTCTGCTTAAAAGGCTCAGGGTTAGGCCCTTGTTCATTCAGTGAGGCAAGTGGTTGCAAACTCTTGGGAGATGTAAGGGGGAAGCAATTTGTCTCAGAGATTTGCAGCGTAATCATTGCAGGATTTTTAAAAAAGAGACTGCCCTCACCTGCCCTCTGGTGCAAAACTGCCTGAGTCAGGATGGTTCCTGGCTTTTGGGGGCACAAGACAGGGCAGCACATGGCTACAGGAGCATAGCAGGAGTGGGTGGGACGCTACTGGTCTTTCTTCCCCTCTGTGAAAGATGCAGGGCTGAGGCACCCTCCAGCCCTCGTCTAAGGCTGCAACACTCACCCCACCCTTCTTAACCAGATCCTGGAGAGAAAACACTCAACAGTGGCACATGTCTCCACCCCATCACCTCTCTGTGAGTTTTACCTCCTACTGGAAAGGTTTGTCCTTTCTTTCCCTTTCACTCTTTGTTTAGCAAGAAGATTTTTTTTCCCCCCTTTAATCTCTCACAACTTCCCTTGGCTGTAGTTCTGAAAACTACTTTTCTCCCAGTCAGAACCTGAGCCTATATTTAAGAGCTGGTTTACATTAACATGCTTGTATTAAAATGTTTTCTGTTTCAACATTCTGATTTATCTATAGATCTTTATTTTTGGATACTGTTGCTTTTTACAGTTTTCTAATTTATATAGCCATTTGTTTTGGCTGTCAAAACATTTTTAATTTTAATTACTATGTATCATGCTTCTGGGTATAAAGCTGTCAGATAAATCTGAGTATCTGCATAAACATGTGGGGAACTGCATGTGTTATCACTCCACAGTTGCTGGTGGACAGTTAGAAAACTCTTGCCTGGGATCTGTGTTCAGCTGTGGTAGAGCAGCACCGGTAGGATGAACAGCTGATTAGTTGTCAAAACATGCAGTTATGTCCTTGACTCTGCATAACACAGCAGATTACTCAGACTGCACAGTCCCTCAGCAAAGTAGTGTGCACAGCCAACTATACTCCATCAGCCAAATCCAAAGTGCTAGTTTGGTGGGACAACTCAGACAATAGGTTTGTTCTGGTTTTAAGAAGAAAAAAGTGGCATCATTTGCTGTATTGAGTGGCCAGCAGACAGGTGACTCCTTGTTAGTCCCTAGGACCAGAAACTTGTGTTTGGCCTTTTCATCAAGGATAAGCCTATTTCTGTGTGCAGTGGCTGGAGTCCTTCTCCTGCCTGGGAGAAGAGGAGTTCTGCAGCACCAGTAGCGGCTTTGTGCTGCCGACTCCCTGCTGTAACAGGACACCACAAGTGGTCACTTTGACTGTGCAAAGTAGACTCTCTTCCCTGGCTGAGGGTCTGGACAAAGTCAGGCAGAGGACCCATAGCACTGAGGTGCAGTGTAGCCTGGGCTCTGAGCAACTCGAGGAGCAAGGCTCTCCCAGCTGGCAGTGGCACTGCAGGCTGCAGCCACCGGGCACTCTGCGAGCACAGTCGTGTTTTGCTGACACAAAGCACCAGAGAATGTGTCCTTCCAGCATTCCCTGGCAATCCCAGAGCCCAGCTTGACAGGTTGCTCAGGTCTGCGAGGGCAGCAGTTCCTCTGAGGAGGTCAGGACAATCTCAGTCCCTACCAGCATCCTGATGTGCTTATTCAGCTGGACCATGCAGGCAGGTGAAAAGCTTCACCCACACAGGGCCCAGAAGAATAATCTTTTTTTTTCAAACAGTTTTCCATCTGGGAAACTGGTCCTTGATCAGCTGATCAGAGCAGATCAGAGCATACTCAGGGTTTCACAGTAATGGAACTCCACCATATGAGACAGGACTTTCCAAATATCCCTGGACCTCTGCACTTCAGACCTAGGTTGGTTACAACCTATAAAAATTTTTCTCCTCACCTTTTTTCCAGTACCACACAATAACCTTCTGTTTGTAAGAATAGTTACCAGTACTCGGAGCTCCTGTCAAACAGCTCACTGCTTTGGAGACACAGGAATAAAAGTCCTTATATATTCCACACACTATCTACTGACCTTGTCTTTGTTTTCTGTCCGTGTTTCTACTGTCCCCTCAGGTGTTTGTAGCTGAAGGTCCACTGAGGTGGGACTGTGTATGTCTGTGTACACAGAGCCTGGCACAGTGGAGGAAGCCAGCTCTGCACTCCTGCACTACAGATAAAACATGTTTTCAACCTACCAAGCATAGACAGGGAAAAATGTAAGGGGCAAAAAGAGAGCGGACGTCCTGCTGTTGGTTGGCCGCTATCACCCAGCACAGCCAAGGGTCTGCTTCAACGCTTCTGTGACTTTTCTTTCAATTAATCCTGCTTCAAGTGAGACATAAAGTAAAGCAGATCCTTTGGCATGCTTCTCTTCCATTTACTCCTCACTTGGCTCATGTAATGCTTGTCAATATTTTTCTCTTCTTGCTATCAAAGATGTATTCTTTCACTTTTTAACGAGCAGCCTCTCTGAGGCAAAGAGAGAATTGCAGTGATCTTTTGATATATGCATCTTTGCTTTTTCATTTTGTGCCTTAGGTGGCCAAATTAATTGAACTTTACTGCCACCTGATGTAGTATTTTCATTTTTGTTTGTCATTCTACCTTTTTGAATTTCATTAAAGATCCTCATTCTGGGATTTAAGGAATAAAAGTTTTTTAGTGTTTTTACGTACTGTAATGTTGCTCTCCTCTCCCCAGCAATTAGATGCTGAAACAAAAGTCAGCTATGGAATCTCATGAGACTGTTCAAGATTGAACCAAGAAAGCTGATCCACCTAAGGGCAGGCCCCTACCTGGTGGATGTGCACTGCTTTCAGTGTCACGGGAGGATGATGTTAATGCACTGCAGTCCAGGTCCTGAACCCAGGGGATTGAATGGAGAAGTCATGCCCTACATCTGAAGCCTATCAGTAGCTGGAACTCGTGGAGTACTAGATGGAGCAAGTGTCACAGGTAGAGTTTTTGGGTTTGCCTTATTTTCTGCCTCCCTGGTGTAAGCTTTTGTACTGGGTTTAGCAGTGCCATGCATGTGTAACAGGCCACTAGCTAGGGCATACACTATGGGTGACAATGTCTGCATAAAAGGGATACATGATCTTGTACAAGAGCCAGGAAAACGTCATGTCAGAACCTTGCAAAGCACATCACTAGACTCCCTTGGAAAAACATTATTTCAGAACATTATTTCAGTACAGAAACTACAGACTATCAAAGGAATCAAGTTTAAAACAAATGAAAGGAGATGTTTTATTTCTCAGTAGGAAGTAGATCTGTGAAACTCCTTCCCAAAGGAAGCCATGGATACAAAACATTGGTATCCCATAAGAGAAAGATGGGATTAATGTTCAGAAGACAGTATGTTACTCAGCAAATCACATGAGGTTCAGGAAATTGCCTGTGCCAAAAATAGGTGGAGGATGGGGGAGTTTTGGTGACATGCCAGGCAGATATGCTGGTATTGTTTTTATATATTGTTCCTGGAGATCTGGTAACGGCAAATGCTGAAGGTACAGGCCCCTGGGCTCGATGCACCCATCTTTTGAGACAGCCCTTCTTAGGTTGCCCTTTTATCATGACATGCGATAGGAGAGTAAGGGATTTATGTAAAATAGGTGGAGTATTGAAATTATGAATTATTTTAAATTGCTATTTTCACTTGACATTTAAATGTTAGTTAATTTATGAAAGCTCCTGCTCAAAGAAATTAGTAAAAGTAGGATAGCAGTTCTGATATAATTCCACATAAACTTTTTTCATACCTGGCATAACAAAAAGCACATTTCATTAAAGCACAATAACACTAATTCACAACCTTTCTCACTACTGATTTTCACCTGCAGCCGTTCTTACTAGTAATCTTACCATATTTATATAATTAGTTGGAACATCTGTGAAGTTGTTTGTCTTTTTTACAAAGAAAGCCGCACTTGTACTTGGGTGAGGGAATAGAATTAAATACAGAGCAGATTGAAGGTTATTGTGATAAAAAATGTTTTGCTTTGCACTTGCTGAAAAGGAGTATTGCTATGGTCAAATAAATTATAATCCTGGTTATGCTCTTAGTTGCTTTAAAGGCCTTGAATCTGGAAAAAAAAATAAAAGGCAACAAGAACTTTCTGCTCTTGAAATACCATCAAGGCCAAGACTGTGATTAAATTGACACGAGCTGTTTTATAGCTAAATTGCACTTGCAGGGAAGAGAATGGCATACTGAGCAGGATGGCAGGTTCTTTGAAACCCACGCCTCCATCCCCCACCAATCTCACCTGCTATTTCATGCCCAGCCAGTAGCCAGAATTGCAGCACCTGTGGTGTTTCAGATGTTGTGCAGTGAGTCGCAACAAATTGTGTATGTTAAGGCACTGTCTACATCAGGGATGTTTTTCAGTCAATTCCCACTCGTTCAGTTTTACTAGCATGTGACCTCAATATTCATTCTGCACTTCTTGCATGACCCACTTGTGGTCAGTTATCAGGCAACAAAACCTGTGTCAACAGGGATTCGGCGAGATTAACTGCTAGCTTCCAATTACTAGTTGTTCAAGGTTTATTGAGCGTTGTGTCTTTAATTAGGAGGCTAAGATATAAACTGCAGTGTCCTTTACAAAGTCAGTCCTGTGGTAGGAATAACTTCAAGAGCCAGTTGTTGTTGCTGGATAGTAATTGGGAACCCAAAAAGATTCACATATGAATAGTAAATTAAAATGCACGGTAGTAGCAGGAATTTGTACCTAGAACATTAGAGTTCTTAATGACACCATTAAAAGAAATAAGGTCATTTGTATTTAAAGGATCAGGAGATACTGTGTTTTCTAAGGATACAAGGCATGCACAAGGTTTAGAAGTACAAGAGTAAGATATGAGGGTGTTTCTCTTGTCCATTGCTAAGTGCTGCCAAGCAGAGTTAGCCTCTGTGGCAGAACATTTCTCCTGTTTATTTTTTTAGTGACACAATGTCTTAAAGTCCTGGGAATTGACTGCCTAGAAAGAAAGAGTGAGGTTAGGCAAGGTTATTTCATGTGTCTCATTTTCTAAGTGTTCTACATGCATGAGTGTTACAAAGCAGAGGTGGTGAGTGGGTGGGGTTCACAGCAAAGAGGCTAAGGGAATTTGAGTGCCGCAGGTGTTCCAGTTTAAGATCCGGATGGGACAGCGCTTTCTAAAACCAGTAGGACAGATTCACTTTTCTGTTGCAGAAACGCTGAAGACCTAGAGCTCGGTTTTTGAATCATGCTATGAAAGTGACTATAAAAGGCTGGAATAATAACTGAAGACAATGAATATACTGTATAGACACACTTTCAGGTTACAACTCACAGGCCTGCTGTGAATACAAACCAGTCTTGAGTTTTCTCACATCTCAGCTGAGCACCAACATCACCCCATTTCTATTCTGGAAGCCATCTCCTTAAAAGTTACGAAAACCATTCATATTTAACCCTAAGATAAAGGAGGAAATGTGTGCTTGTAACTTCGTTAAATTTCACTGTATCTGTACACTACTCCCCACTTGTTTCTAGTCGTCCTTAAGACACAGCTTAACGTCAGCCTCAAAATTTAAATGTCAGCCTCCTTCAAATCCAAACCATGTGCTAGACCACCCAGCTCCGCTCAGGCAAGTTGTAGGTGAAAGAAAAATCTTACAAGCATTAAGTAGAAGCAATTGGATATTTCATGACAAGAGCATCATAAACTGCCAAAAATAAAGAACATCTAGGCCTCAGCAGCTCTTTGCTCAGCAGCTCTGGCAGGTTCCCCAGCTTCCGTATTAAGTGCTAGCCACAGCTCTGGTGTCACAAAAGCTTGTCTGTGTGGTGGAAGTGGTCAAGCCATTTTAAAATCCTGTAAAATTAACAGACAAGGATGCCAGGACGTTCAAGTCTTCGCAGAATTCTTGACATTAAGAGGGACAGTTCCTTCAAAAGAATGTGAAATATCTGGGAGAAAGGGGAGCTTAAGCCTCCAGCTTCCCTCCTCAATTATTTATATAACAGGCTGTTCACATCATTTCAGAAAGCTGTTTGGGATGCCAGTCTTCCCTGAGAGCAAGGGCAGTCAGCAGTGACTGCAGACTGCAGCTGGGTCCTTTCTCCAAAGATCTGGGAGGCTGCCTCCCCAGCTCCCAGTCCTCTGTTGAAAGCAGAACACAGTTGCCACAGAAGTCATCTCACTTTTGATCACCTATATTCAAGGTTAACTATGACCTTAAGCTGGATAAGTGTAATGAAATACAAACTATTTTTTTTCTTAAAGACACATTTCCAGCTTTCAGTAGCATTTTGTCTTCCCTAAAATTGCATTTCCTAGACTTGGAAGGGTTAGCGCTTGGCAGTATGACATCACAAAACAGTAATGCAACTCCTGTTCACACATAACAGTGTGAGGAAAAACCTGTGCTAGTAAAGTCTAAAAGCTACAGAACTTCCAAGTTAAATATATATATAGTGCCCTACAATTAGAGCACAATCTGATACACTGTTATTTTGCTTCTGATACCCATTATTTTGCTTTTAAAAAATGCCACAGAGAACAAGAAAATAAGCGTCAATTTGTATGGACTTGTGCCCTATACCTCTGCAGTCATGTCTTCACAAAAATTTCCACAGGTTTTCTTCCCTCTATGCTTCACGCAACACTGCCTTCAGATTCCCTCTGCACTCCTAGAAAAACTCCTTCACTCCCTGTATTATCAAAATGGGATGGTATGGTTCCAGGTTACTTACATGATAAGAGCTGATGGCCAACCAGCCAAAAAGGTTTCCTCTTTTTCATCCACTTTTTCTGTACTGTCAGTGGAGAAACCAGTTGAAAATGTCTCTTATAGCCAAGCTTAAATTTCCCACAAGACTTCTATACACTCAGTTATTTTTGAGACATCTT
>NW_010271210.1:11837-12344 GCF_000690775.1 Eurypyga helias
GTGCAGGTGACTGAAAAAGTAATCATTTAAGCTCCTGCTCCTTCAGAAGCCAGGGCTAATAATTTTCATTCATCTACTTTTTGTTGAGTAAAATAGCTCAGCTAGCTTACTGGTCATTTTCAAATCACTATGAAGGTACCCAGTATTTTTAATAGCGATACATGGCAGCCAGTAGATAGCATTAGGCAAAAAACCGATGTTCTTTTAGTCACAGCCCTCAATCCCCAAATTCTCCTTGACTTCAAGAATTTAATTCTCAGAACTTAAACTTTTCAAATAAATGGGCAGAAACCCTGTTTGTTGATCAGGATTCATCTCTGTAGTTTATAAACACTGCTTCTCAGGGCTACAGCTGAAATAATCCACCTGAATCATTACAGTTTTCATTTCTTAGATTTCCCCTTAAGACAAGCACATTTTCATTATGTTCTAAAAAGTGATAGAATCAGAGAATCACAGAATGGTTTGGGTTGGAAGGGACCTTAAAGATCATCTAGTTACAACCCC
>NW_010271210.1:12484-18527 GCF_000690775.1 Eurypyga helias
CCTAAACATACAAGCACATTAAGTGGGGGTTAGAGTGATCATATAGGATTCATTAGGAAAAAAACAAAGCATATTTATTCACTTCGCTCTATGGGAATCCAACTGAACTCACAAGACAGCTGGCATCAATGCAAAGGCATCAGTGCACATTTTCATACTCTTGTCAAAGTGTGTCATTTCCACAGCTTCTGTTCCAGTCAAATAGCTACTAACAATAATTTAAAAAAAAAAAAAAAAAGCAAGCAGGGGGGACCAAATACAGGCACTGTTTGGGGTTTTTGGTTGGTTGGTTGGTTTTTGGGTTTTTTCTGTGCTGACAATGCAACCCAGTTCTTCAAGTATTCATGAGACACTTGTAGTCACAGCCAAAAGGTGATATTGAACAGTTACTCACCAGCAACAACAGCCTCAGTGTTCAGACGAGCCTTGATCTTTCTCATTATGCACGTATTTTCTGGTTGCTGTGATCTGCAAGCAAACATCAAAAGGGTCAGTAGCATACCCCTTAGGGATTTTGGTGAAGCATTAAAAAGCAGAGCAGCAGAACATGACTTCCATTTGTCTTGAAGTGCAGACTACCAGAGCCTTCCTTCTTTTTCTTTCTCTGTTCTTTGTCGGGTTGCTTGTGGTATGAGAGGTAACTGAGAAATATCCAGAGGTACTTACCTCCCCTGTGAAATTTCCACAGTCTTCACCTAAGCAATAACGCAGCTGAAGACAAATGTGGGTAAAAGGTGTGCTTCCTTTTAGTTAGAACAATGCAGAGTTTATTCACTGCTCAGTGCCTAGCCTGGACTATCAGGCAGGTGAATTTTATTCACTTTGATACATGTGCTTCTCAGCTAAGTGTATGTGCTAACAGGAGAAGACAGGAACAATAGAGGGAACAATAGCCAGACAGTACCTTTTCTCCCACAGAGGATATAAATGATATAGGAAAAAAAGTACTGACTTCTGTTTTTCTGTCAGGTATTCAACTACCTCAGAAACACTTTACAGATCTTGCTAGCTCCTTGGGTTTTCTAGACAACCTATAAAAGACAGGCAAGTTCATTATGTCCCCCCATAACAACGGCTGTCCAATTACAGGAAACATAGAATCATAGAATCATAGAATGGTTAGGGTTGGAAGGGACCTTAAAGATCAACATAAACATAAGATTATGGACAATCTGTATGCATAATAACAGAATATCTCTATATTTAAAGATACCCCACCACATCAATGTTCACAGGACAAAGTGGCCAGGCCTTCGAGGCTGCTTATTTAACACTGTCCTTGAATATGTGTACAGCAGGAGGGAATCAAGCTGAAACAAAACCGGGAGATATTGTTCACAATATTTGAGTGTATACTTTTTTGTATAAATCTCAGATTTTACAAATTAATTCTTCCTACAATCCTTGCCAATAGATTATTAATAGTAAGCAATAAGATACAGACAGCAGTTAATAAGTATGTGATGATGTATTTAAGAATGTTAAGTGTACCAGCACTGCATTCAAGCCAAGCTTATTTATAACAGAAAACAATTTCAGTAATAATGTAAGATTGGATCTTATGTTCTCTTTTATTATAGAAACAGTACCTTTTTAGTTTAAGACATCTGCTGCCATTTCTGTAGTTGTCTTCTGAGTGAAGAACAGACTTTAACAAATGATGCCACAGAGCATCAGTCAGTCAGCTGAGTTTTCTCTTTAGGACTTTTAAAATTAATGGCCTAATAGTCATGGGTTTTTATTATAAGAGCATTAATCAGGAAGAACACATTTGCCATGAGTAGAGGATGTCATAGCACTTCTCCAGTATTTTCACTGTAATTCAGCCTTCATTACCTGGATCATTATGGTAAAGTGCATTTTCAGACACTGTGATGGCCTTATCAGAAGTATGACAGTACCTTCCTAAGAAGATTCTTTCAGAAGATATATTAGGAATGGAGGGACTTGACAGGTGAACCATGTGTTTCCACTTATATCATCTAAGACACACATGGCATACACTGTTGTAGGTAGAGCACAAAACTTGACTGTGAAAACAAGTACCTTTGCCTCTAAGGGTGTAGCCCAATATAATCTTGTGATCAAGCATTTTCTTTCATTATATTGCTTTCACTACTCTTTCTTCACTAAGCTTTATTGACTAAGGATACAAAAATGAAGGATACATGCAGAGTATGCTGGAAAGAAAGAACATGTAACTGTTCTGCTGCATCAAGAGATTATCTGTGTGATGTTTTCCTGTTAGCTGTGCCCTCCAAGTGAGATGTCCACTACAGTACGTCACAGTGCAATGGCCTCTTATCTTTTTTTTTTTTTTCAGTTTGTCACTGTAGCTCTCCTTTTCATTACTCATACGCATCCGGAGTAGCCAGATTCACTGACCAGCCACTATCTGCTCAGGACAAGACTAAACATTCTCACTCATTTAAAGTATCTCTAGCTGCTCCATGAATACATTAAAAATAAAATTTCTGTAAAGCACTTCTTTAAAAGTTCCAGAACATCTGGGAAAGGCCAACAGCTTCCTACAGAATTTACTTTCAAATAAAAGCTCTTGTATACACTCACAAAATTTTTCAGTAACAACAAAACTCTTCTTCCTTTAAAAGGCCTGCCAGTACTCTTCATGAGTAACCTGGTCACTACAAAGATAAAACAAGTAAAATCTTTACCCCAAAACAACACTATCATGTACTCCCCAGGGAAAGGATTTATTTTTGTATACTTAACATCTGTCCCCAAAATGGCAACAGTCCAGCAAGGAGAGACTTTCATTCATCTTCCTGCTTATTTATAACTTTGTGAGAATTATCATGCCACACACGCCTGTTCCCCAACGAGGTAGCACCCTGACACTGGACAAGGACAAGCTGCCAACCCAAACATCTGCTGAACCACTGCCCCTACTCATTTGCTCCTCATTTGCTGTATGCATAGAGTGGAGAGCCCAAAGAGCTGCTTCTCATCTCCTTTCCTCTCCCTCTGACAGCGGATGCAAGAGCCATCATGAAATGCACTCCCCAGCTCTCCTGCTCACACACATCACTGTGCCAGGAGTCGGCTCTGGGGCAGGTAAAGGTACTTCAGGCATTATTCCCTGCAACATTTTCCCTTCACAGCAGCAAGTGAAGGCTGGTAGCCCCAGCAGAAGCCTGTTGCCTCTGCTTCGGCAGCAGACGCACTTTCAGCTTTTGACATTGCCTAGTCTCATTCCTTTCACTGTGAGTGCTGCTGACATGCAGTGTTATCCAAGGGGTGGAGAGGACATGAGCAAATCAAGGAAAGTAAGTGATCCCTAAAACCGGGGTGAGCTGCAGAGTGCCTCTAGGAGGAGCTTGCTTATTATTTTCCATCTCTCCTGGCTCAGTCCACCACCCCTGAACTGGGACAAGCCTGAGCCTGTTGTTTAAATAGATTTTGTCAGAATGTAACACTAGCTTTCTAACACCTGTTTGCATTTTCATAGAGACTAACTTAGGAAGGAAATGTTATTCTAAATCAGCACACACATAGTACTGTCTCAGGTTGCATCCTTCCTGGGGGTAGGGAAGCACTCAGATGTTTTTCATCTGCTTTCTTTTGCACAATGTGGGATAGCCTACCTTTCCCATCCATTACTGTCACTGTCCCTTTTAAAGTCATAGGGAAAGGCTGTCCTAAAAACCTCAGAACGAATATTTCCATGGCAGAAGCTGGAAGATACTATTATTGAAATTAGAGCAACTATAACAGCCCTTTAAGTAATACTCCGGTTTTATTGCCATTGAGTCCCTTCAGTAATATTATTTGACACATATTCTGCTATAAGGATCTTGTACTCTAGACAGACCTGAACAGACAAATATGCTTTGGGAAACTGAGGCACAAACCAGCAGTTTAATACGTCCCTAGTCCAACAGAAAAAAGCATATGTGCAATTCTGCCAGCAGCAAAATTGATTCTTTCAGGACTAATTTTGCACTCAAGGGGAAGCTAGAACATGGTAGATAGAGGCAAAAATGTACATAAATATATTCTTGAATCAGCACGAAGTTTTGGTCAGTATTAAGTTCTAGTTCAGGTGCAAAATTAGCCCTAGGCCATAGCAGGACAACAGAATGCACAGACAAAAGGCTGGAATTATATTGGGTTTCACCCCTGCCTGAGGCTGGGGAGTGGGCAGCATGGATTCACCCCCGCATGGCTCCTGTGGTCAGTGGCATCTGGGAGCAGGGTGCTGCTAGGGCGAGGAACTGAGGTGGTGGGCTGCAAGTGCCATGGCACCTCCCTCCAGTTCCGACTAGGCAGCAGAGGACGCAGGTTGCTGCCTCCTGTCTCAGCTTGCCTGCAGAGATGGCTGCAGGTGGCTGAACCTGACTGCAGCCAGCAGGTAAAGGAGCTGTGAGGTTTCTCTCCGACAACAAGCACATACTGTTCTATTACAAAATCCTGTTACTCACACAGAGCAGGCAGTGATTATCACTCAAAACAAGTCGTAAATCTCTTCAGTCATGTATACCTGGGTTTCTTTTGCCACTCCAGCACACATCCTTGATGAGAAGAGCAATAATCTTTCTCTAAAGCAAACCCTGCCTCTTTGTATTCAAGCTAGGGGTGAAGACAGGGTGAACCACTTCGGGCAGAATGGGTTCTGACCAGAACCTCTGCCCAAAATGGAGATCTTCATATGGTCTTCAAATATTCTTTTTTCCAGCCTTGCGTGTCTGTGAACCTTCTGGATTATGACTGGAAAAATGAACCAAAGATCTCCCTCATCGGAGATCTCAAAACTTCTTTCCAGACCTAAGGTGATTTGAATACATTTTCACAAGTAAGCAAAATCGGCTTATCACTGAGTGATGATTTCATATTTAACTAAAAGGGTCATAAAATGATTAACTGGTGGAGCAAAAGGAAAAAAAATAAGAATCAGTCTGTGACAATGCTAAATACTGCTCTGATTGAAAGTTTCCTAATTGTTTTATCCACTGATAATATCCTAAATATCTTTCATAAAACACATACATGGAGGAATGTAATAGCAGAGGACTCATCTAAATTATACCACAGTCCACGTAGCCATCTGGCAAATCACTTAAAGCATGGCATTGTCCCACACTATCTACATTATGTTTTAAATCAGTAAAGCCTGCAAAAATTCAATCTAGATGCAGAGATCACTCTGCTTCATCAATTAAACCGGTACAGCAAGTAATAAATCGTATAGAACCTGTATTCTTTCATTACACTGACAAATTATTTAGAGTTCTAGAAAAGGTCAGGAAAGTCATCTGATAATGCATATAAAGTTGAAAACACTTCTGGAAAAGTAAACAAGGACATTTTTTTTTTCTTCAGAGAGCAGATGGTGCAGGGCAGTGTCAGATAATGTGTTAACATTATCAATACATTATTAATGTAAAGAAAGCTACAGAATTGCAGACAGCATCAGCCTCTGCTATTCTGTCTGCGGGCATCCTCTGGGTTTTCCTGAACACTTTGGATTGCTGAAATTTTCCAAGTACTCTGCTTCTCCTGCTACTTAAATCTCTCTGCAGTGTTGCATGAAAAGGGGAGACCATGCAGTCCCATCCAACTTTTCTATCCCCTCCTGTGAAGGAGCCCATTAGTAGTAGTGGCACCAACTACAGTTAAGAAATTATCTGCTCTTCTCACAAAGGTTATGTGGGACCCTTTGGGTCACGACATTCATGATTTCAGAATCCTGGTGGTGCCATTCAGCTAGCAGGATGAGCAATTGATTCTCTGTTAATAACTTTCTAGGCACATTTAATTCCAAGTGAAAATAATTAGGCAGGGACAAAACTCATGCTATTTTTATCTGAAGTACCTAGTCCCTGGACCTTGACAACTTTCACTGGGGTGCTTCCCATGGAGTAAGTCTTAGTTGAGATTATCCAGACCCACAAAGTGCAAGACAATACTCTGCAAACAACCAGGTCAGTGTTCTATGGTCTGAGGCCTGAAGATGAGAAATCTGCTTCATCATGTAATACTGTACAAGACAGGCAGAAGAAATAATTACCATAATAAGCTACCA
>NW_010271210.1:18558-29453 GCF_000690775.1 Eurypyga helias
TCTTAATGTCTTGTGGGTAAATTAAGGTAACTGCTAGACTTTGTCACTGCCAAGGGATGACACAACATCGCCGCTGGAATTTGCTCAGTACACATTCATGATTTATGATCCTTTTCTTGGGTAAGAACATCTCCTTCCCCAGTCCTTGCTCAGATTGGACAAACTGTCAGTCATGTTTGGCCACAGTCCTGGCAAGGACTTCTGGAAACAAGTGTCTTCCGGGAGTCCATACTTGTAACGCATTGCTCCCAGTGGCTTCAAAAATAGTATTCAGACATCTGATATTTGCATGAAGGGAGAATGAGGATGAATCCATAGAAATTAGCAACAAGTTAGTAATACCAACCTGCCACTTTAACTCTTGATAATAAAACTATCATGTAATAATATGTTCCTAGCTAAACAAAAAGGAATTGTGAGTAAGACAAATGCAGCACAGGGCACACCCCAAATGCAGGCCTGCTGTGTTTCCAGAGGCTGTCAAGCAGTAGCTCCTGAGCTCTCAAGATACAGCTCTTTGTTTCACCCCAAAGATCCAGCTGAGCTCAAAGGCTAGACATAGTTTGATGCTCTTTTGAAGGGCTGAGTTTCAATAATCAACTATGACATTTACACGGTGATTCTCTCTTCGGTGTTTTACAGGCATTAATCAATCAATTCTTGTGTCTCTCCAGTGAAGGAGGAAATAAAACATCCCTTCCAGGAATGAGGAAATTGAGAAAGAGGAGCTAAACACCTTTGCATGGCTTATAGAGACTTGGTCTCAGTAGAGGCTGTTGAATTCTGGAGGCCTCATCACTCGCAGCTGCACCCATGTTGCTTGCCCACACCTTCTCTTGGTGCGAGTGCTATACAAATGCTTCCTTCTCTGTGTCTGCCTGCTGAGACCCTGGGGCTGCAGTATCATATTTTCAAGGATGCCAGTGGATGTGGTCATGCCACTGCCAAGATTATTTATAATAGGTACAAAAGATTGTTCTTAGAGTGTTGATAATATATATGCACCTAGTAAATTCTTATTAAAGACTAAGCCATACCAATAAAATGCAAAGATTATAATTTAGAATGGAAAATCCTATGATTTAAAGGCAGTGGCCAAATATTGGATCATCTTATATATTGTTAATAAATCACAAAAAACAAGGCACAGAATATCTGGTGTAAAAGTTATAGCTCTTATCTAAGTCCCCCAGGTTGGGAGTCTGGCATTTCTGTGCTAGGTAAACCCCAACACCTGTGTGACAACCTCCTCTATGTACACTGGTGGCAGTCTGCCAGTGCTGAAATGGCTTGGGGATGACATTTTGTGGAGAAGGTCCTGCTGTTACCCATCTTTTGGTTCCGTTTGTTCAGGTGTCTGTAGTCAGATGCAAAGGGGCTCTGCAAACAGGACATGTAAAACTTTGCAAGCACACAGCAAGGATTTACTGACAGGCACACACAAAAGATAGCTATGATTTTATGGGCTATGTTCACCACCATCCAAGGCATATGGATTCCAAGAAGCCTTTGTTGGCCCAACAGGCAACACCCTGTGGAGACCACGCATTGCTGTGGCTCCCTGGAGCAAATCCTTGGCATTACAAACCCAACATCTTCCCCAAGGACATCCAATAACCTGACAACTAGCTCCCCATTTCTTTCCGTTAGAAGTTTACTCGTCCTCATGTCAGTATCTTTCCTCTCAAATTCTTGAGCTACCTTGATCCCCCTGCCTGTGATTTTACCTTTGTTATTCTTACTTGCTACAGACATTTTCACAGTTCTTTGTCACAGGTCAGGAGCTTTGCCAGCAGTCTGAGCCAAGACTATACAGCCAGGTGGGAGTAGAGTTGAGCCTTAAATCCCTGAAGCATGAGCAGCCAAGCCCTGGAGGGAGAAAAGGTAACAGAGACAGGGGTGCATTGCCTTCTGTGGCACTATCACTCCTACCAATCTATTCCATACCTTATTGGAAAACATTTAGCCTCAGACATTAGCCTCTCTTCAACACTGTGTTTAAGTGTACTTCATGTTTATGTGCACTGATTTATTCCCCAGCAACCCAAATGAAGTCTGAGTTTGAGAGGGGTAAAGAGCAGAAAATTTAATAGAAACTTGTAGCACCTGAGCAACTGAACAAAGTATTCCTGTACAGGCTGTAGTCCTCTGCAAACCCAAGGCAAGGAGGAAATAAAAAGACGATTTGTGTCTTAAGAATGCAAGGAATTCATCAGCACATTCACCCACACTTATCAACGCCTGCTTTCCGTAATACTTCTGAATGCAGTGCAACAGTTCATGTGAACAGTTTATGCTATTGCAACCTTTAGTGTTTCACATGTCACCGAGGTGTTGACCTGTTGTTCACCTAGTTCTTGAGGTGTTGACATTTAATCCATGATCTTGAATCACATCATCTTCTGGTGATCAGCATAAAAAGCTCTTCATGCATAAACCCTGCTATTCCCACCTCCAACTAGGTGCATCTTTCGGCCTTTGGATAGCTAGGTTATTCTCATGACTATGAAAATGGTCTCCAACCAGGATTTGTAAGACATCCATCCTGCTGGGAATGGTGTGCAATGTGTGTAATCATTCTTTCAGTCCTAATGCTATTTAAGTTTTGCAGATACGAGAAAAATTAAAAGCTTTAGCTTCACAGTAACAGAAGAAATTTACCAAAAGATCAAATAACAAATGCATTGTTAAGATTTTATTTAATTATGAAGATTTTTCTTGGCTACTGCAGTACTGCCATTTGGCTGTGATTATCAGTCCCTGTAGCATCCTTTAAGGCTGGCATGTCCTGGAGAGTTTCAGATCTGTGTCTTTTCTGCTTTTATATCTAATGATGACTACAGGAGCCACCCCTGACAATTGCTTTGGGCAATCTGTGGGTTTTCCTGCAGTGTATGCAGAAATACCTCCTCATTGTAACCCCCCATCCTGTGAACAGCCCCTTACCTCCAAAGACCAGCTGTAGGGGTTTATATAGTAAAAAGGAGCTTGGGTCACTTTTTTATCCTCTTTCCATTAAGGTGTCTGAATTAATATTTCTATTGCATACCTGAATTAGACCAGTGCTTGCCTTAAGCTTAAATGTATTTTCAATTTACCAAGTCTTTTAAGACACAGTGGTACAGCTTTACAAGTCATATATTCAAGAAGTTATTAACCAGATAATAATCATATATTTTAGTAAGATATTTCAGCAGCACAGAAAATCTAATCACAATCTCTCAACATCTTAGAAAGTCTCGCCATGATCTCTTGATCTAAATGAATGACAAAACTGGAAAGTGAATTGTCTTGATTGAGTAAAGCTTCTTTACTCCCCTGTAGTTTCAAATACCTACAGGAGCATAGTCACATGAATACTGCTAAATATTCACTAATTTAAATGCTGTGCTGTTAGTTTCCACCATTTCCAACTAAAGTGCAGCTGTCTGCATGACCTGACATATTCCCTTAAAGCAGCATTTCAACAGCCATTACAGAAACTGGTGCATCCCTTGGAGTTCCCATTTAATGCCTTCAAACCACAGGCTAAGCTGTTCAAGTTCCCTAGTTTAAGATTTATTTTATGCAGTTACAAAACTCCCAGATGCCCTCCAACCAGTTCATAAATGACAGAATATGCTTCACTCCTTCCAGCCAAATTAAGCCAAGAAAGTTATAGAGTAGCACAACCAAGGCACACAGAGTTTGAACAACCAAGCAACAGTAAGAGATGCAGTACAGGAGACATCAATTATTCTTTTTTTTTTTTTTTTTTTCATACATTATGTTGTTGTGTATAAAACTTGTGAATTTTTGTGAGGGAAAAAGCAAACCAAGCTGAGCTAAAAAACCAGGAGGGGGGTTGACTATTGCAGCACGGCATGCCACAGCAACTCTTCAAAAGAGAGGGAGTGCAGTGTGGGAGTGATGAGTATTAATACCAGCTCTTGGTGTGTGATACTTACTTGCCTCTCAGGATCTCAAAGTGCTTCACCAAAGTGAGCATAATTATTTCCAGTTCTAGCAGAGTACCTTGGGAGAGAGCTCATGCTTTGTCTCTGATGAAGGGGAACAACACCCTGGTACACACGCCTCTCTCGACAAGCTGTTGTGCCATCCACTTGTCTTGAAACAGAAGGTTTTCTTTTCCAGTCATCTGTACGACCTGCTCTACTCCCAAAGAACAAGCCTCATTTCAGATACAGGCATGTTACAAAGTCTCATCCGAGGTGTGTTTACACTAGTGTAGTGGCTGGACCATGTGCAGAGTTGTGTACTGAGCTAACAGACCTGTTGAAGCAAAAATATCTGCAGGTTTGCAGCTACAAGTTCCTATCTCAGCTGCCAAAAGGTAGGGGGGAGTGTAGTTAAAACAAAGGCCAGAGCATATTTTTGCACGGCCTAGAAGGTGAAGATGAAAACCTAATGTTAGATGTGAAGACTGGAAAGTGAGTGAGCAAAATAAGTCAGGCAGAGCAGCACAGTCATAAGGAGATGGCTTTCACAGTGTTGTTTTGAACAGACTGTGGGGAATTAAATATTTACAGTATGTTCAGTTACAACCTTTTAGAACTGCAGCCTAGACAAATGATGGAGACAATGTGCAAGAGCCTTAATGTGTGAGAGTACCACTTCTGCTAAGCTTTTTGATTTTAAAATAGCTATCTGTATGTTTGACAAATTCCAAGAGTCACAGTACAATGAAATTCCATTTTTTACTGAAAATAAGGACTCTCTCACTTTCTGCCACTTCATTTGTCTGCTTTCTGTTATGACAGCTCAGCTCTTCCTACAGGTCCTTACCCCTGTGGAGAGATGCCTTTGACAGATGATCAGGCTGTAGCTCTGGCAGAGATCTGTAAGCACAGGAGCTCATAACAGTTGTGGATGATGTAGACTGACAAGGTTGGCAAATAACCATGAGGACTTGGTGGGTATAGTAACACATACATATAAAATATATAATACATATTGTATATAAAATACTAAATTCATAATACGTATATATAATATATATGAGGTTTAGGTATACACACACATGCAAATATGTATGCATGTTTGGTTTTGCAACCTGGATTGATTGGAAAATTGGAACTACTCATGCAAAATATGCTTTAATGTGACCATTTAGTACATGATCTCAGTCATAATAGGAAAGCCTGCAAATCATGCCAACAAATGCTTGGGTTGCAGTGTGGATGGCAGTGTGAGAAGTAGGAGACTCAGCTCAAGTTCATCTGCCAATGCAGAAGCAAATTAGATTGTTACAGTTTTTGAATGGGTAAAGAAGAAAAATGGGTAGAAGCTGAAAATATGATTTTCCTTCGGAGTGCGACATTGACGAGCTGGATACTGGGCATCTGTACTATTTTGAAATTCACACACGCAACACTCAGACATGCACAAACACACATACAAACGAACATCACACACTGAGAGGGTACAGAAAAGAGCCATAAAATGATCTGGTGGAGTGGAGGAAGTATCTTACAGTAGGTATATAGAGACCCCTTCTTAAAGTCTTCAATCATTTTAAGTTACAGAGAAAAATAAAAATTGAGATACAGCTTAATTACAGTGTACAAATACCTCCATGGACATAAACCACTGGGTATTTAAAAGTCCTTTAATTCAGCAAAGAAAGATGAAGCAAGAAAAAGTGGGTGGTTAAAGGATAAAGCCAGGAATGTTAAAATAAGAAAGAAGACTCAGATTTTTTTGTTATTTTTAGTTATGGGAGAAAATTGTCAAAGCAAGTGGTGTGTTCTCCACCCACAAAATGCCTTCCTAGAAGATACCCTGCAGTGAAATAACACTGTTTTATACTGGCCTCAGTGTATGGAGCAGAGGTGCTCAGGTGAAATAAACTTCTCTGATATCAGACTTTGGGACAATAAACAAGTGAAGTAATGCCTTAAGTCCCCAACCCTTTGCCTGTAGGT
The DNA here is from genome assembly GCF_000690775.1 of Eurypyga helias. Lineage (NCBI taxonomy): Eukaryota > Metazoa > Chordata > Aves > Eurypygiformes > Eurypygidae > Eurypyga > Eurypyga helias. Next base: position 24,483 of record NW_010271210.1, read on the forward strand.
GTGGATTACTGATAATTTTCTGGTTTGGGTTTTTGTAGTTGTTTTTTTTGTAGGCTTTTTTTTTTTTTATGTTTCATTAGCCAGCATGATTATTATTTAGTCAGATATTTTATATTTATTTTGACTACTGCACTGTTTTTCCTAGCAGCAAGCTGGTTGCTCTTGGCACTGAGGCACAGCTCATTCCTGCAGCAGCATGGTGGGTTAACAACTGACTTAAGCTTGTCAAAGACAAAACTTGGGACCTTACAGATGAACATTTACAAACAGTGTGCTGAACATCACTGATCATATTTGACATTACAATTTCTGCCAGCTTTCTTTCAAAGGAAATAGTAAGTAAGAAAAATTGATAGTCTTCTCATTCTTAATTTTTTTTTTTCATTATTGTGGTACTGACTGTCTGATGAGTCTAGACAGCAATAGCCAGTGCTGGTGAAGATGTCAGAAGACTAGCAAAACTAAGGGTAACAGAGCATGTTTGTCTGAATTGACCATTATGCAATGAATTGAAAGTAGGAGTGGGTGCCTTTTTGTGATTATACTTCAGGACACACTATTTTCTGGAATATTATTTACAGTTGCATTAAAGATAGTCATTGCAAATATACCGAAAGCTGTCTGCAGTGTCATTACTTCTGCTCAGCCTACAAATTTAATAAAATATCGGACTGATTCTCTGCAGATATGCATATGTGTGATTCCTGTCTTACAGTGTTGTTGGTATCATGCTACTGAGCTCTTGAAGATACGAAAGAGCCAAACTGTGGTTCTAGTGCCCTAGGTAACTTGTATGGCTCTGCATTGCATCTGGTTGGGATGGAGTTAACTTTCTTCACGGCAGCTGGTAAGGTGATATCTTCTGAATTTGTAAGCAAAACAATATTGATAACAGAGTGATGTTTGAGGTATTGTTGAGCAGCACTTGCACAGTATGAAGGCTTTATCTATTGTCTATAGCTATATTACTATACGTAATCTACACGTTATCTAGTGTGTACGCTAGGCGTGGGCAAAAGATTGGGAAGGGACACAGCCAGGAGAGCTGATCTGAATTAAAGAAAGAGATATTTCATACCATATAACATCATGCTCAGCAATTAAACTGGGGTGGGGAGTTTTTCCATAATAGCCATTGCTCAGAAACTAGCTGGGCATCGGTGTGCTGGTGAGAGGTGGTGACTGATTGCCTTTGCGTTAGTTAGGGTTATTTCAGGTTTCTTCCTTCACTTATTAAACTGTCTTTATTTCAATCCATCATGAGTTTTTCTTGCCTTTGTTCTTCCAATTCTCTCCCCCACCTGCTGGAGAGAATTGAACAAGGAACTGGTTGAGGGTTTGGCTGCTGAAGTCAGACCATCAAAGGCTCCCACATAAGCTGATACAGATGACAGCAGAACACTATTTTGGCACAGGTATGTTGGCTATCTTAATCCCTGGAAGGAGAATAAACAAATCATGAGGCAATGCTAAACCAGAATGGCAACTTATCCCAAGACTGGACTCCAGCTCCAGGTGAGGTCTACCCTGTAGCAGATAAGTGAGCTGGGGAGTCCCTGTCATCTCCCGCCTCTAAACAAGGTACCCATCTCCTTAACTAGTAAAATACACACAGCTTGTAAACAGCAGCCTACTTGCAACAACGGAATATTAGCTGTGGTTAATCCTAATTCTATCAGAAATATGTATAGAGATGTGAAGAAGTTTGGATAATGTCTCTTCAAGCTATGTAGTGAGCTGACACAGATACACCATTTTTTAAAATCTTATTTTCTGGTAATAAAACCTAAGCAAATTAACTTCCTGAAGGACATCACTCACTCAGATGGAGAGTGGTGAGGTTATGCTCCTTTCTCCCAGCCAAGCCCACCTTGGGCACTCAATGACAGCGAAAAAGGAAAGGGCAGACTTTTCAGTGGTTCCCAGTGACAGAAGAGACAATGGACACAAACTGAAACACAGGACATTGCCTCTGAACATCAAGAAACACTTTTTTTTATTGTGAGGGTGACCAAACCCTGGCAGGTTGCCCAGGTAGCTTGTGGCATGTCCCTCCTTGAAAATACTCAAAAGCTGTCTGGACATGATCCTGGGAGAATGGTTCTGGGTGGCCCTTGCTTGAGCAAAAAGGTTGGACCAGGTGGCCTCCAGAGGTTCCTGCCAACCTCAGCCATTCTGTGATCTTCAACAGCAGCCAGTGCCCAGGGGGGGTTTATGAATGTCCCAGTTAAGCGTATAGCTGCTAATTCTCCACACCCTGGAGAATTACCAGACCTCTAGCTAATTAGAATTAGCTAATTCTCCACAACCTGGGTGCCCTTAGGTTGATGGCAGTTGGAGATATGGCTTGGGAAGTGAAATTATACATCTTCTACTTTTCTGGGCTTTGGCTTTATTGGCAACTAAATAACCTATAATGGGATTGATCATATCCTACCTTTTCCTGTATTCAGATGTCTCCCTCCCCCAACCCTCCCCCTCTTAACCCTACCGTAGGTCTCCTGTCTTCAGGAAAAACTCCATACAGGTTTTAGAGAGACTGACAACCAGGACGTGCTAGCAATTCCATTTGACACCATGTATGCACAAGATAGATAACTGAAAACAGAGTAACACAAGGGAGGAATACTGCATCTCAGTGCAGGCTCCCAGACTCTGCCCTCTCCACTCTCAAGCAGTCCTGTTGTGAAAGGAGTGGTGTTTTTTTGTGATGGGCTTTTTAGTGACACTTGTTGAACAACACAGACTAAAGCAGGTATTGCTCTTACTCCAACTTTTATCATGTTTACACAAGACTAAGTCACAGACGCTTGTTAATCACTTTCAGTAGCATGAGCTTTTCAAACATTGCGCTTTTGTTGATATACAAAATAAAATAACGTATTGAAATAAAAGGTCAGCTGAAAAATCATTGTCTCTTCCAAGTCTTCTGTATTTGAGTTATGGGGTTATTCTTTTCACTGTAGGAATAATAAGGATTATGTTTCACTGAAGGCTGCAGAATATTATCCATCTCTTTCTTCTATGCCCTAGGGGAGGTTATTTCAGGTTTTGTGGATTCCTAAGGTAGAAGGGAACTGTATTGTCAAGACCAAATGTTCTGCATGTGCAAGCACGCTCTAAATGAAATAAGGCAACAGCAGATCAACCTGATATCTGAGAGAGGAAATTTTGTGAACTGGAGTGGCATCTTGCTGATTCTCTCTTGGAGTGGATCCCAAAACCCACAAATACAGAAGCAAACCAGATTTGCATATCTGTGATTTCCTTTGAGGCTTAAATTTGTGAATTATGTTCTACCTTCATTTACACTGTCACTTCTCTGTCTCAGATCTCCCTGAGTTCCTGAAACAGGGCTAGGACACTAGAAATTGGGGGGGGAGGGTGGTGGGGCTTGAACATTCAGTGAATGCTGGCAGGGCTAAGCCTTCATGAGCCTCCTGATTCTTACCATGCACGGGGTGCTCATCGTGCTGTTGGGGGCATGAAAGGAGAAAAGTCATGCTGCTGCTGCACGTGCCACAGTGGGATAGAGAAGGCACTGAGCATCTGCAATGCCATGCTATCTTGCAATTTTGTACATTACAACACTCATTCCCCAAAAGTTTTGGTCAGTATTTTACAGGAGACAAAAAGGGCGAACAAGGTGATTTTTTCAGTGTCCCATGCATACATTCACACTCCCATAGGCAGAGAGTCAAGTAAGGAATCCAGGTGTTTTCCTGACTGGCCTTGGCTTCTTGCATGACATAATGCACCAAGACTTAGAAGTGACACGTTAATTCAGGCTGGAAGGGACATCAGGAAGTCATCTGGTTCAACTTCATGCTCGAAGGAGGACTTAATTTCTTTAAAAAATGCAGGACACCAAAGTCAGCATTCAAATTACATGGTCCACAGCGGGCAGAGGCAGTGATTGAACCTATCACCCTATGTTAGAATCACAGAACGGTCTGGTTTGGAAGGGACCTTAATGATCATCTAGTTCCAGCCTCCCTGCCATGGGCGGGGACACCTTCCACTAGACCAGGTTGCTCAAATCTTCATCCAGCCTGGCCTTGAAGACAGCCAGGAATGGGGCATCCACAGCTTCTCTGTTTCAGTGAGCACTGTTCCAGTGCTTCACCACCCTCTCCATGAAGAATCTCTTCCATATATATATGTAATCTAAATCAACTCTCTTTCAATTCAAAGCCATTACCCCTTGTCCTCTTACTACAGGCCCTTGTAAAAAGTCCCCCTCCAGCTTTCTTGTAGGCCCTCTCCTGGTATTGGAAGGTGCTATTAGATCTCCCTAGACCCTTCTCTTCTCCAGGCTGAACAAGCCCAACTCTCTCAGCCTCTCCCCATAGGAGAAGTGCTCCAACTCTCTGAGCATCTTTGTGGCCTCCTATGGAATCACTCCAACCGATCAATATCCTTCTGATGTTGGGTGCCCTAGAGCTGGACACAGCACTGCAGGTGGTGTCTCACAAAAGTAGAGGGGGAGAACCACCTCCCTTGTCCTGCTGGCCATGCTTCTCTGGATACAGCCCAGGATACGATTTGCTTTCTGGGCTGCCAGCACACACTGATGGCTCATGTTCAGCTTTTCATTTACCAGTACCCCCAAGCCCTTCTACTCAGGGCTCTTGTCTATCCACCCTCTGCCCAGCCTGTACTTGTGCTTGGGATTGCCTCAACCCAGGTGAAGGACCTTGCACTTGGCCTTGTTGAACTCCATGACGTTGGCACAGGCCCACCTCTCCAGCCTGTCAAGGTCCCTCTGGATGGCATCCCATCCCTCCAGCATGTCAACTGCACCGCAGAGCTTGGTGTCATTAGCAAACTTGCTGAGGGTGCACTCAATCCCACTGTTCATGTCACTGATGAAGATTTTAAACAGTATCAGTCCCAACACGAACCCCTGAGGAGTGCTGCTTGTTGCTGGCCTTCACTTAGATATCGAGCCTTTGACCACAACTCTTTGAG
>NW_010271210.1:29826-46422 GCF_000690775.1 Eurypyga helias
GCAGGAACTTCACCAGACTTCTCAAATATGATGGATAGAGGTTTCACAACCTCATCCACCAGTTCCCTCAGGACCCACAGATGCATTTCATCAGGTCCCATGGCCTTGTGCATTTTCAGGTTCCTTAGGTGGTCTCAGACCTGATCCTCTCTAACCAGGGGCAGCTGTCCATTCTCCCAGTCCCTGACCTTGCTTTCCATGACGCTGTGGGTACGGCTTATGCACATGCCAGTGAAGACCTAAGAAAAAGAATCATTCAGCATCTCAGCTTTCTGCATATCCTGGGAAACCAGCCCTCCTGTTTACTTCTACAGAGGGCTGACATTTTCCCTGATCTTCCTTTTACACCCTATATATATCTATAGAAGCCCTTATTGTTGCCCTTGAGCTCCCTGGACAGGTTTAATTCTGTCAGGGCTTTGGCTTTTACACCAATCCCTGACTTCTCTAACAATTTCTCTGTAACTGATACAGATAGATCAGTTAGATACAGACGAAGGCGGCAGAGCTTACCAGCTTACAGGCAGGAGCTGCCCACATGTTCCTTTGGCATCAGTTGCAGCTACCAAGGAGAACCAGCCATGGAGAATTATATCAGATCTTGGCTTGGCCATAAGTCCCCATGCACTGCTGTGGGTGAAGTCACTTGTGACCTGGCTGTCCATCTATTTTCTCCCCAGTCTGAAGGGATATGATATATGATATGCTACTTCCCAGCATAGTTTCAGATCTGAAGCTAATCTAAATAATCTTAAAGCTTGATATGGAAAGGTAGTGTTGTGGTTTAGCCTCAGTAAGCAACCACGTACCACATGGCTTCTTGCTTACCTCCCCCCTCCCTTGACACACACACACCCACCCCCCCACCAGATAGTTTCTCAGAAGAACAACATGGGTGGAGGATCAAAGTAATCTGTCAATTTGCTTGTTTTGGAAGCATCTATTTTGTCCAGTAAAAGTTAAATGGCATTTTGTTAAGAAGTGTCACACTATTATTCTTAAGCACCCAGTGAGGGTACAGTAAGTAGTGAGAATAAACAGATGTGGAGTAACATAATATGCGAGTTTCCAAATATTTCTACAATAGATTAATTTCTATTTCTATCCTCAGGGGCTTGAATTATTATTACCTAGTACCTTCTTAGAAGGCTGAAAAGTGTTTTTCCATTGATACAGATAGAATATCCCCAAATAAAAAGATTTATATCTATATCTGAATTTCTGGGCCTGTTTCTTTGTTCTTCCTTACCAGTAGAAGTTTATTTACACCTCTGATTCACTCAAGAGAGATATGCAACGCTGAGTCTTTACATTTCGGTGGCCAAACTTGCAGCAAAAATGTTGTCCTAGAGATACTGAGGATTTCCTGCTTTCAAATGATCTAGTAACAAGAATTACAGAGACATATGGAAAACTGAAAAGGAGGGAGTTGAAAACTTACAGTAAATGTAAAAGCTTGTATTTTTGAAAGGATCTTATTCAAACTAATCATGAGGAGGCTGATCTTTCAGGGGGGAGGGTAACAGTAGTCATCGTTTCAGTGAACATTTTCTAAGTATGTTGATAAAACAAAAGATAATGTAAGAATAACAACCTTCTCAGAGGAAAGAAGGGGTGTTTGGCTTGTTCCTCACCCTACCTTTCTTTCTTTGATGCCTCTTCTGTCTTCTTGATGTTATCTGTAAAAGTGACCCTTTGGTGGTGTTCCTGACCACCTGCTCTTGGCAGCCTGGAGTTTAAATTTTGCATCATTCTCAGGGAAGTTTGTACCACACTTTGATGTCCTTCAGCACATATATGGGAGCCCATAAATGTTGAAGAGTGAAAACCTGGATGTCCAGTGTTTGGCAGGACATGACAAGGATGTCCAGCTCTTTCAAGTAGCCAGGAAGAGGCACTGCACCATCACACAGTTGTTTGCCTTCCCTCCCAAAGACCCCAGAGTTTCCCCAGCCTGTTCTGGATAGGAGAAGGAAGAAATCCCAGACGTATTTTTAAAGCCAAGTCTGCTGCATGATCAGACTGATTTGGTTTCTTTAGAAAGAGTGGGTGGGAAAGGAGAAAGAGAATTGAAACTGTTTTGAAGAAATAGCAACCTCAGCTGCTTCAATCGGCTGCAGAGATATGTGATCTACTGTGATTATTGTAGTTTGGAGGCTTCCTCTTCAGACCACATTTTTCACTCTTTTCAGAAACTATTACATTACAGGTGTTATAACTTTTCCTCAGAATCAGACTGGCCAGGGAACTGTAAATCTAAATCATGGCTGCCCTCAGGAAACCTGCCAGCCTGTAAACACAATGAAATGAGTGAGATGAAAGCATCTGGGTGAGAAAATGAATTTTAGACATTCCATTGAAGTCTATTTAGTTTTTACAGTCTGTCCCAGCATCTAGAAGCAACAGCTGGGGAGGACATACTAATTCTCAGTGACTAATTCTGGAATGATTACCTTAAGCTTGAAATCTTTGCATAGGGGTCCAACGGGGAAGAGAAAGCTTATTCCCTTGATATTTTTCATATTTATTCCATGCTGCAAAGGCATGGTATGCTACCTTAAATAGCAAGCTTCCCCACTTCTGAAAGCTTATTTGATCAAACTGACAAAGTTTGCAATGAGGAATTTATGTTGAAAGTGCAGGCTGACCACAAGGGTAAGTGTTCAGGACAGTGCTTGTTTTGCAGCGTATTTTCTTTCTTGGCATATTTTTCTGCTTTCCGAGAGTTTTCCCATCTTAAAGGGATCTCTCTTCTCAGAGATTTTTGCTCACAATTCCAGCCTAGCAGGGGCAGGGGAACACAAGCCAACAATGTGGGAACAATTGAAGATCTTTTTTCATGTTTCTTCATCTGAACCTGAGCAAAAGTTCCTTTTAAGGCACAAAACCTTCATAAGATATGAAATGCCATTCATTAACATGTTTATCCCCATCTCTGCTCCATCATTTTTCATTTTCACACATTCCTGCATGTTATCTGGGCACAATGAATGAAGCCAAAACACTGCAAGACCATTTCCTGTCCAGACTGTAACAGACTATGAGTCTCATGTTAGCTCATTCTGACAAGATTTCCAGAGCACTTGCACAGATTTCAGAGTGGAAGAGCATCCAAGAAACACTCACTGCTACCTGGACGAAATGTTTCTGGGAGTGTAGTGACCTGAAGAGTCACCTGGATTCCTCAAACATCTTTCAGACAATACTCACATGTCTGATACTAACTTTTTTCCCCCTACTTCCCATAGTCCCTAAGACCCTCCTGGATACTTTCTAGAGACTTTTCTTTCCACTTCTCTTATAAAGCTTCTTGTGAAGAAGGCCAAGGGGTTTTGCAAATAAGGAGATACTGGGCAACTACGGAAGGGGAGGACAATGACTTCACCACCATGATTCCTTATTCCCATCTATCAGGACCTTTCCTTCATTGTCAGCCTGTTATTAACATTCCCACTATTTTTTTATACGGTTGCTATCAGTTAAAAAAACTTTCCCTGTGCAGCAGAAATGAGACTAACAAGTTGTCCGTCAGCCCATTCTCTCTTCCACAACTGGAAGGAAAAGAACTGCTGCTTCATTTAGCTGTATGTGGCTCATTTTACCAGAAAGGTGCTCAAGCAGCATTAAGAGCGACCATAAGCATGAGTGTGATGAAGGAACTCAGAATGGTCATTGATTGCCCTAGAAAACAAACTTTCCACACAGAGGACCAAATTTTGACTGCTGGATGTGTGTTGTTTGGTTCTGGTAAACAAGATAGATGAGGCAGCAGATTTTTCTGGTGTGTGTTAGTAAAGGGGAGTATGAAACACATTCATATTGGAAGTGTTTACTGATGGAAACTAGGGACAGTGGGGAGGGGAGGAAAGTGTATCAGAACTGGAAGGAAATGTGATAGAAGTGTCAGAATCTGCACAGGTGATTTCTGCTACACCAACTCCTTTGAGCAAATGGATTTCTAGCACCTAAAATCCTGAGCAGGCTATGATGGCCAACTGCCAAGCCTTCTCCATTTTGTATTTGTTCTGGTCCTGACATTGCTCTCCTCCTGTACTCTGCTCTTGTGAGACCCCACCTGGAGTACTGCGTCCAGCTGTGGAATCCACAAGATGTGAAGGATATAGACCGGTTGGAGCGAGTCCAGAGGAGGCCACGAAGATGATCAGAGGGCTGGAACACCTCTCCTATGATAAAAGGCTGCAAGAATTGGGTTTGTTCTGCTTGGAGAAGAGAAGGCTCCGGGGAGACCTTATTGCAGCCTTCCAGTACCTGAAGTGGCTACAAGGAAGCTGGGAGGGGTCTTTTTATGAGGGTCTGTAGTGACAGGACAAGGGGTAACGGGTTTAAATTGAAAGTGGGCAGATTTAGATTAGATATCAGGAGGAAATTCTTCACGGAGAGGGTGGTGAGGCACTGGAACAGGTTGCCCAGAGAAGCTGTGGATGCTCCATCCCTGGAAGTGCTCAAGGCCAGGCTGGATGTGGCTTTGAGCAACCTGGTCTAGTGGCCCCTGCCCATGTCAGGGGGATTGGAACTAGATGGTCTTTAAGGTCCCTTCCAACCCAAACCGTTCTATGATTCTATGATTCTGGTACCGAAATTAATCCCTTTCTGAACATCTGGGAATTTGCTGAGTTTGGGCTACTCAGCTGTCTCTTGAATAATGAAGTCCTTGTGTCAGGGCAGATAAAAGGCTCCTGAGCCTTTCCTACAAGGTCAGCAGCTGGAAGCAGGTATAAACATGGCAAATGTCCAAATGGTCTTTCAGCTTTCTTACCCATTGGATGGTGATTTTTGTTTTTCTGAAGAGAGATGATGGAAATTGGATATGCTTTTGGGTTTGGGGTTTGATTATTTTTCCCCCTGAAAAGAATCCACCCCTCACTGTCTTCCCTAACATCCTTATTCTCAGGTGTGGAAAAATGTTTACTGTGAAGAAAATCTAACTTGGTGTCTAATATTCACTAACATCGAGTTTGTGACTCTGGAGCAACAATTAGTTTTAAAGAAACCTAAATAAGTAACAATGTCTCCTTCTAAAACAGTCTCCAAAGTTTATGAGACAATTAAATACCTAAAAATTGTATGTATATACATAAGACACAACCACACACAATTTTGAAATATTTTGTATATTCATAAATTGATTATGTTAGTTAAGTGCATATAAATAATAGCATATAGGTATATTAGATGCAGGAGTACCATTATATATATAACATGGTGCAGAAATAAAGAAGCAGCAAAGTGTTAGAAAGCAGTAACAGGAACTCTGTCCTCCTATCCTATATGCAACTTTGTGAGAGATGAATTTCATTACTTCAAAAAACAGTAATGTTTTGTGATCATATTATAAGTGGTTACGAATAGGCTGTTCAGATGTTCTGGAAAATGTCTTTCAAGAAATTACTGTCTGAAACATAACATGCTTTTATAAGTCTGTCTAAGAATACTTCTGATGTTAATGTATTTAAAATAGATTTTGAACAGCTTAAAGGTTTTTAAACTCTTGTCCATCTACACAGATAGATCAGAGTTTAAAACTTTAAGACTCTGAATTCTGTTTTGTGAGTTTACAACCAATTTTTTATATCATATCAAAATACAATGAAGATCATAATTCAAAGTCACCTCTCTGTCTGGTTCCACATCTCATTACTCAGGCCTGCAGTGGTAACTGAGGTTGCAGCTTTCATGGGTTAAACCCAGATCTTCAGCTTTATTCCAACACCTATCCCCTACACGGCACCGAGAAGTACTACATGAACCATTTCACAACCTGAGCCTGTTTCCTTCCAGCTAGCACAGTTCAGGTAACACAGACTGTATTTCCCAGCTCAAATAGTCTCTTTGGTACAGTAACGAACACCAAGAACCGAGCCTATACAGAAACAGGGATGAGCCAACACATTCTCCCACTGGTTTTGAAATATCTAGGTTTCATATGGCATTTTATGTTTTCATAACAGCCTATAATGCAAGTTCACTAAATATACCCTCAGATAAAACCAATAAAATAAAGCTAATAACATGATGAGTTGGTATCTATGGCAAATATTGGCATTTATGGACAAAGGAGAGAGGGGAGTTACCCTCAGTTTAAGTTAAGCACTCACTTTCTAGCACAGCGATTCTTAAGCTCTTTGAAGAACCAAGCGAGAATGATGAAGTCACTGCTGCATAGACCAAGCTCAATATTTATGTCTGTTCCCTAGGACAAATACTTTGAATATAAAGAGAGCAAAAATATGTTTCAAATCATCTCACTGCGTGGTTCTAGCAAATTGTCTGTAAACCTGTGTTCTCTATTAATTTGGAGTTGTGTGTCACTTGGGCCTCTCTCACAGATAAAAGGTTTCCTTTCCTGTTCTTTGTTGTATGTCTCTGATTTCTAGATAATTGAAACAAGAGAAGCAGAGTGTACTTGGGACTGATACTTTTTAAGCTGTTCTTGGCTTGAATCCCTGATGCAAGGCTTACTTTTTTTTTTTACTTTTTTTATGTAGCAAGCTGTTCGACTGGTAAAACAGCTGAATGCAGTCTGAAAAAAAATTTCAAATAAATAAATAAACCCCCTAACTTTACTACAATTGCTTCACTGGTGCTGAAGGATAACTTTCTGGTTTTATTCGGTACTTCACTTCTGTGTTACCCAAAAATAGAAAAGTGTCAGGGTGACTTCAGATCAGCTCTGGGGTAAAGAAACTTGCTGCTCTTTCTCCAGTACTTTGAAGAAAGTGTGTCCTTGAGATGTGCATCTTATGCATTCACACTTAATTATCTACAAGGTTGCTCTGATGCAACTCAGTTCAGGAGAATAATGTTAATCCCTGAATTCCACCAGAGAGTTCCACTGTGTGTCCTTGGGCAACTAATTTCCAAGTCTTGAAGATTTCTTTCTAAAGATGGACTTACTACTGTGTTTACTTGTATAGTAGTTGCATCATAACCATGACAAATGTACCAATCAGTCTTGGACCCAGGTTCAAGAGTTGATGCGTGTTCTGTTCCTGCAGGTGGTAGCGCATCCTTGTACAACAAACTGCAAAGTTTTGTTCAAGTTGAAGTGCTCTTTTCTGATTGAGATGTCATGAATGGGCTTGTTTCATGTGAACAAGATGAAAATGGGAATTCAGAAATCAGGGTGTTTGTGAATATAAAATCATGTGTTTTCTCGTGCAAGTTTTCCTTAGTAAACTGATTATCTTCCAAATACTAGATCTGTTATCACCTGGAAGATAGTTTGAAAAACTTCATGCACAACACCTCCTACTGTGGTCCTTGCTTTTGCAGTCACTAGTAACAGCAACAAGGTTTTTCAGAAACAGTTCGACTTGCAAATCCATGAAATAACATAGGAAGAAGGTTTCCCCACCAAAAGGATCCATAGGTGTCCACAGGGAGGAGTGTTGTTTAATTTAGCGTGACGGTATTACAACTTTGTGGAAGACTTTGTCCAAGAAGTGCTTCACTGCCTGCTGATGCTGGACGTTTGTTCTGAAACATACAATAAGAATAACTTATGCTGCCAAAGTGACATAATATGAGAGCAGGAAACAAAAAGTCGCAGGAGAGTGCTGTTCCCCACGGCAGGTATAGGGATATGTAGGGATGGGTGACCCCTCTTGCGCTGCCCGCGACGATCTCCCCCAGAGCCACAAGATGGCAATGCGCACTACACTACTTCACCTCCTAACAGCCACGATTGAGCCCAACAGACAAAGTTAGTGTTATTTTTCGCTACAAATATTTGCTACTTTATTAATTGCATATATACGTGCTGTCCAGCTGGTTGTCATAACGCCACCTCCCCTGTTGTGACTTAGGACAGGAAATAGGGGTTCAGTTTACTCTTCTGAGTCTAGTATGATGGAGGACATAGCTGCAAGGAGGGCATATACAGCATTTTTCTTTTATCAGTTTTAATGTCTTCCAATTAATTTATGTCTTCCGATATGATTCCACTGGAAATAGGCTTGCTTCTTCTACCTCTGCAGTCCTCCAAGATGTCCATGGACCCCTGTCATGGGTTACAGACCATAAGCTGAAAATCACTGAGACAGAAAAAGGCAAAGAAACTTTGTGTGAACAAATATGCTCTTCTACATAGAAATTCTCCTGTCATCTTCCCTTAGCAGAAGAGAGTGAGGCCCTAATTATTCTTTCATGTCTATAGGTGTAAAGCAGGCTTAATTCTGCCAAAGTCACTGTGATTATGTTAGTGCAAACCTCGTGTTAGATCAAAACTGAGCTCCAGATACCCTGTCTTGCAAGAACCATGAAAGGATTTTTAAGATATTGATGAGCTCAGGTAAAAAATAAGCAGCCTCACTTTAGAAGTGCAGTCATTGCTGGATGCCAAGAATGACAAAAAAAGACCCAAATTTGATGCATTGCAATATCTTTTCTCTTATATGAAGCCATTAGTTAAACTCTAGCACCGTCACGTAAAGAAAAATGCTTGAAAGGCCACACCTTCTAACACGTGAGTTGTCATCTCTGTCAGGGGTAGATGGGGTCTCAGTCCTCACTTCCAGCTGTAGAGAATGCCGTTAAAATCAATGGTAATGAGTTTAATCTCACAGCTGGAAAATAAAGCTCCAAATATTACACATATGCCCTAGTTTCTACCAGGATCTGATATTTCCTCTTCATTAAGTGTCCCATCAAACTTATTTAGGTTCCTGATAACCAGTAGTCTTAGCACAACAATCCTGGAAGACAACATTATTCGTAACATATATCTTACTTCATACTACAAGGATTTCTGTCCATTGTTACAGGGAAACTGCTAAGAAAGTAATCTTAAACTCCATTAATGCCCTTGCTTACTGAAGTAGCCCTTTTACGGCCACAGAGAGTTCAGTTCATGTGGAGAATTTTTTAACAGAAGATCAAAGCCCGGTCTACCAGTTAAAGAGGTAGTTGGAGCACCACACCAGCTTCTCAGTCCAGATCTCTTGGACTTCCAAGTCCTTGACCTGATCTGTATTACATTGTTGCTGCTGGCATCATGCTCTAATGTGCAATGGACACTTGCCCTCAGTTACCCAGGGATTTCAGTTACCTCTTTTTCCAAGTGCCTCAAAAGCTTTCAATTAGTTTCCTAGGAGGGTAACTTGTTTCAGCTTGTAGATTGATTGCTTGCTTTAATTTTTGTGGAAATGAAGAAGAAGAGATACATGTAAAAATTCACACTCTAGGCTGACACATACCCTCCAGCAGACCCAACTAGTCTGAGCAGGGAGACACTGCTAGCTTAACTCATGTATTCTAGAGAGGCGATGTAACTACACCAACTGGAAAACTACTGCTAAAGTATACAATATTTGTGTAAACACAGCTTAAACCAATTTAATATTTGCTGGCTCCGCTGTAGCTGCAAAGACTGCAATGTATAAGGGGCCACTACTGACTTAGATAAAAGCAAGGGAAATAATATTTATTTTCTAAACACTGTCCAGTGATCCAGTCATCTGTCAAAACAGCTGGTGTTTTGGGAAGTTATCTTGTTAAAAAAAGTGCAACACTGAGTTACTGACAGCCTTTACCTATAGAAAAACAGTCCTTATTTGGGAGGAATTCACATTAACTAGTTGGGTTTTCACCTTTTGGTGGTGTTGACCACATATTAATTTAATTTAATTTCCCTCATTAGCTTGCTCACAACATTACTATGGCAACTAGTGCATGCTCTCACCTAGAACACACTTGTGAACATGGATATTTAACTGAACTAAGTTTCACTCCCTCAATGTTGATTTTTGGCCCATTTTTGTCTCCTGCTCTTGTCTGTCCAGGTTGCCCAGCTTTGACAGAGGAGCCAGGGCACTGGAAGTTCATATAGCATGAGAAATCAAGCCACTTCTTATAGGACAGTGTGTCACTGGTGTTAAGGGGCAGCCTTGTGCTCTCAGAACAAGTCCTACAAACCACTCAAGAGGTCTTGCCTCCCCACTGGCCCCAGTGCCTTCCCCCATGCACAAAATGATAGTGTCAGTGTTGCTTCTCTGCCAGGAACTGTAGCAAACAACCCTCCCACAGATAGTGTCATTGGCAATCCTCAGCCTGCATACAGGATTAAAGGATATAGTAATCACTTTATGGAACAGACTGGTGAGACCTTGCTCTGTGATCACAGGGGATTTATTAACAAACCGAATGTGCTCTCTGAAAGCTGCTTAAACTGTTATATCCTGCAAAAAGTGATTCTGCCCTTGATACACGTCTTATTAAAGCCCAATATGTGGACACGAGGATAAACTGCCTGTTAGGGGCTCTCCAAAAGGTTAGCCTGATGCTGTAGTTTGTCTCTGGCAGTGTCCAACAGCAGATGACCAAGAAATAGCATAAGACCAAGGCAAAAACATAATACGATAGTATTTTTCCATCTGTACTATTCAACCCCTGTGCCATCCTGATCTCAGGTTGTGTCTTTTTATTCCAGCCCTCCCTTAGTGTTGTTTCCCATTAATTTATTTAATCACTTTCTGAAATCACATATGCTCTTAGTTTTCATGCATCTCACACCAAGCAGGTGTATTTCCAGGGGGTGTTTTGTTTTAAACTTTTTCTTGTTACTCAAGAGTACACAGATCGGGTGATGAAGAGTCATGTGCAAGCATTTAGGAAAAAGGTAAAAGCAGAAGTTATAGCCCTGCTTTTGTAGGATGCACAATCACTTCATCAGCACCAGACTGTGGAGGAGGAACAAAAGGCTGTTGCATTCCCTATATATTGTATGGGCTAACTGATATGCAGGTTTCTGGACCACAGTCACAGTGTGTATCCTTTTCGCTGAGACACCCAGCTCTCATCCCGCACAGAGGAATTGGCAGATATTTGCAGATTCTACACAAAGGTGCTCTGTACGGCACATTTTCCACAATGCTGAGATAAAATGTCTCAGCTGTGACCAGACTTTCGGCAACAGTAAGGACTAGGCTTGCCTTTGATGGAGGTTTATATACTGTATATTTTTTGCAAGAAGAAACATATTTCACCGTTTCGCTTTGATGGCAGATTGTAGGTATTTGTGCATTTTGTAGAGCATGTTTTCAAGGCATTTCCATTTTAAATTATTCCCTATGCAGTTAAGTCCAAGAGCATAAAATAGAATTAACACCAATAATAGCCGTACGGTTGCTTTCATTAGGGCTGCTTTTTGAATGCTAATGTTACCTGACCTGTAGGCAGCTGTTACCAGTAAATGTAAATCAAAACCAGGAAGGTGAATTAAATTATACAATAGGAACAAATCTTTTTTCTGCTTTCAGTATACAAAACATTTTTCCTTTTCCCTAAACAGTTCAGTTGTATTGTTATTACACAGCTGTTGCCACACTTCTCGCTTTCCTTTTCTTTACCTTTTTTTTTTCTTAATGGTTCTGCTTTATTAAACAGACATTTTTATTCCTGCAACTAAGTATTTTGGGATATTAATGACAATGACGTAGTAAAGAGGCTAAGCTATGCTGAAATAAATGAGATCTGTTACACTCATTCTGATTTATCTGGATCCTTTGCTGATTTACCAGCCTGAAATCTTTGGCACAGTTTCAGACCATGTCTCTGGCAGAGCTGGGATCATTTTTCTTTTTTTTTTTTTTTTTTGTCACTGTTGTTGAAAATTCTTGCTCCATTTTTATTACAGATTATGTGGCTCAAAGTGTCACAAAGTAAAACTTGTGTCTTAAATCCAACACTTTTCCTTTTTTCCCCTAGATCTAAAAAAGGAAGCAAAGCAGCTTGGGGAGGTAAGGTAGTTTGTATCAGTTTCTCAACCTGCACACACTCATCACCTGTTCCCACACAGAAACACCTTAGAGATACTTAGAAACTTAAGCATCTGGATGCAGAGTAGTTATGTCCTCTACTGAAATCACTGCCATAATTGCAGTCACACAGATGTACTGAGCTGTCCTGAAGCTTTGTACACCAGCCAGTACTAGCAAACCAGCCTGGAGCAATGCATGCAGACACGCTGACCCAGTGGCCCAGTGACCTTGCTAAGCATTGTTCCAACTCCTGCTGTGTTGTGCATGGGTAGGTACCATTCCCGTTGACAAACCTCCTGCTGCTTCTTGAAGTCAAAAAGAGTTTTGTCCATCTGACCAGCAGTTTGATCTGCTGACTTACCTTTTTTCTCACTTTCTCACAGTAACCAAGGAAGTGCCTTTTTTACACACTCTGAATTTAACGCATGGTGATGAATTCCATTACAAAGTTTAACCTCAGCAGGAGAAAAAGAGAGTGGCATTTTAGAACAACCGGTGTTCTGCGAGTATGGAATAAAAAGAAGCAGGGTGTACAAATATTTGGTGTATGAGCCATTCCTAAGACTAGTAATTTTTTCCACAGGCACCACATACTTCTGGGAGCCATCTGTCCAGTGTGGGAGCCCTGATTTTTCTCCAAATGGAAGCAATTGCAATATATAAAGCTAATAGAAAAGGACATTCTATTCTTCATTCACCTTCACAACCCAGCATAAAGACAATTTGCATAGACCTTAATGTACTTTTATTTGTTACTGTTGACACTTCTGTTTGATACCTTTTCAACTTGGTCATGAAAAACAACAAATTCAGTACAAACTACTAGTGAAATTAAAGAATAACCCAAATTAATACTGTTCAGAGGCAATACAGTCTGCACCAAAATTAATATAGTGCCTGTATGAAGACATGTTGAGCGTACATAAAACTGAAATTATTAATTAGATTTTCTTCTTAAGAAAAAATAAATTATAATGTCATTGTTATGGATACAAATCCCAATAAATGCCTTCTGCTAATAAAGGACTCACCAGAGCTCTGTTCCCATGAAGGAGAAATATTCTCTTGCCAAATGTATTGGATCTGGTAAAATTATTTTTAGATTTGTCTTAGAAAAGTACTTACTGAATGAGAAAATTCTCACAGTACAGATGCTTTGACCCATTAAATGAATTAAATTAGTAAGAGTCCAGATAGACCACATGGAGAAAGATCAGAGAAATGCCACATCCCATTCAAGCAAGATCATCAACCCAGTAATGTTTTCAGAAAGGAATTTGGAGTCTGCCTTGAGCTACAGGAATTCAATAACATTCCTAGCTGCCATGAGAAGTTCATATTCATTTTTGCTGGGTGGAAAAAACACCTGTATCTTTTGGCAGTGCTCAGATGATTCATTTACGTTTTGAGGGTTATGTAGGACAGGGAAAGAATGAGAACTTTCCTTTAGCAAAAAGTGAAGCTAAATGATGCTGTCTCACTGAACAGTTTTTGGTTATTGGCCACCACCAGGTAGGTCATACAAAAGTTAAACAACAGGAAAGCAATATTTTTATCACACACACACACACCAAAAAAAAAAAGGAATTATTTTTTAAAAAATATATGCATAGATCGCAGCATAAAAAGAGAAGAGGCATCAGGTCAAATGCAGATTTTTCTCCTAAAAAGGTTTTAAGCAGCACTGCACTCTGAACCTATTCCTGTGAGCTGATACTGTAACCTTCACCTCATTCTTAGGTGTATTGCACCTGTAGGCACAAGTGAAGTTTGTCTACTGGGAGCACTTTTTGTTGCTTTCTTTTAGTGCTCTTCCACGCTCCCTCCCCCCAACGCTTTTAGTGATTATTGAAATCTGAGTATTGAGCCTGCTCTTAGGCCTTGCTTCTTTTTTTTTTTATTCATATGGATAAACACAACAGCCATTTCTGTGATATGTTGTATTGCCATAATCTCGACATTAACTGTAAAACTTTCAATAGAAATCAATTAACATAAATGATCTGAGAACAGAATAAGTCATGTCTGAGTAATTCCTGACAGAAACTATGGATTATTTGGCTGCAATACAGCCAAGTACTTAAGAAAACACTTTGCAATGGTCACTTTCATTCTTGGAGTTAATTTGGATTACAATTTATCCTTCATTAAAACAGGGTGATTAAGAAAAGAAATCTCCTTAAAGCACTTCGGAAGAGAAACAATTCAAATCTCTTTTGACATAAATGCTTCCTCAGGAAATACAGGTTAATAAAAAGTTCAAGACAAAAAATAGCTCTTCAGTAGAATTGTCATGTGTTCTTTATGGGAAAAAAGACAATTGTTTAGGAGCCCAAATAAAACTGTCAGATGCAAAGTTGCTTCATAAGCTCACTCAGCTTCCAATTTAGAGGGTTATTGTACTATTAGAGTAGTGCCTGTCAGGAAAGCAGTCTAGGAAAGTCAACAAGGAAAATTTGTTTCCCAGAGATGCTATGAGAATGAGAAGTGAAGGTGGAGTCATCCGGATTTTAGTCTACTGTGGCCTAGAGCTGACATTTTCACTAAATAAGTTCCCTTCCTTACAAGGAGAATATAATCTTTCTATGTTGGAGGAACCATACAAGACAACATTATTGCTCTAAACATGCCCAACCCTTCACTTGGGTCAGAACCACTGTCCCGGTTTCATCTGGGGTAGAGTTAATTTTCTTCCTAGTATAACTGGTATAGTGCTATATTTGGGATTTAGTATGAGAATAATGTTGATCACACACTGATGTTTTAGTTGTTGCTAAGGAATGTTTATGCTAAGTCAAGGACTTTTCATGAGAGGATGACTTTTCATGCTCTGCCAGATGAGAATGATGGAGGCACACAACAAGATGGGAGGGAGCATGGTCAGGACAGCTGACTCAAACTGACTGAAAGGATATTCCATACCATATGACATTAGGCTCAATACATGAACTAGGGGAAAGCTGACTGGGGGGGTCACTGCTTAGGACCTGGCTGGGCCTTGGTCAGCAGGTGGTGAGAAATTTCATTGTGTATCACTTGTTTTGTATATTCTGTTAGTATTATTGTGATTGTGGTTAGTATTGTTATGTTTTATTTCAGTTATTACACTGTTCTTGTCTCAACCCATGAAGTTTTTCACTTTCACTCTTCTGATTCTCTCCCCATCCCACTGGGAGGGAGTAAGCAAGCAGCTGTGTGGTGCTCATTGCTGGCTGGGTTAAACCACTACAATGACATAACTTATCACCTTGCAGAAGCAGGAGGTAGCAGATCCAGAGGCCAAAGCCAAAGACATGACAGCTCTGGTGGGCAAAGCCATGGCCACCTGACTGCATGTTTAGTTCCAGAGACAATGGGGGAACTTGATGGCACCCATTTTTATATACTTGTTAGTGCAACCTCAGTGGCTACAAAAAGCTTGCCTTCAGGTGCCTCTTCATGTCAGTTTGTAATTTTGGGGTGGAGCAGGATTTGTAGTAGCTTCTTAGCTGGGTGACACTGTTGAAGGCACTGCTGGAAGCAGACTATTCCATATGTAGGCGACGTGGCATATTTGAGTTTAGGGAGGGAAGAAATGTTGGTTAGAGGTGCCTGAGTGTCCAAAAACTTACTGTTTTGTGGGACTGATACTATGTCTTGTGTAATCCAGTCCTACAGTCTTCGTTCTCAGGATAAATAATATCTCCAGACAGACAATATCTCCCGAATATATCAGGGAGGTCCCTCTATACTTTATTTCTGTATGACATGTTTCTTCTTCGCTGTCTGATTGCCTTCTTCCAAACAGTAGCAGTCTTTAGTCCCAGTACACCCACTGGCATCAATATCCTACCTGAGACTTAATCTGTTGTTTTTGCATTTGACATTTGTGTCTGGAGATAGCTTAATCCCTTTCCTTTGATGGGAAGGAAAAGTAGAAGATTCTTCATTTCAAAGACAGTGTCTATTCCAAAACTCAGTGTCACGTGAGCATAAAGCATGCAAAACGTTGGAGATGTATAGCCTTCTCTTCCCACATCTGCCTCTTTCTTCCTCATCACATTGGGAATAGCTCTTCAGCTAGACCCTATTACACATTTGGAATTTTTTATATATACACATACACATTAACACTGGGAATCCAAAGTGCTTTGGGAAATGGGCTACTTGCCCAGGAAAGACAGGTGAGAGTAGCAGGGATGAGAATGTAAGGGAGAAAAGGCAGGGACATAGGGGAGAGGAAACAGGAGACCAGGAAGAGGGAACTGTAGGCTGAAAGCAGCCTTCACACTTAATTAACAGCATCTGCTTTAGGGGGAAGAGAAAGACCCGCTCCCCCTCCCCCAGCCTTTTGCAACTGCAGCATCAGAATCTCTAGTACACAGAAAGTATGTAAACCAGAAAAATCTGATGTTTTAAACATTTGCCCTTACAAAACCCGATTAAATAGCTTTCTGAAAATGACACCATATGCAAGGCAAGAATGAGATCAGACGATGTCTGTCCAGAGTCCAGATCTTTGTCTGGCATTTCTGTTTGGTACCGTTGTGCAGCAAAGAATTATTTATAATAACAGCTAAGGAGGCTTTGTAGCAACAGATTATTTATTCCTTGGGAGAAGCAGCTCCGAGTCTTTCCGAGCCTAGCACAGCAAATAGTTCTTTTTCCAGGTCTCCCAGCCAGTGTCACAACACAGTGTATCCATCTCAAACTGAGACTTTATTTAATAGTTTTGTCTGATACTTTCTCAGAACTCACTTGAAACACAACTTTTATATTTGTCACACTCCTATTTCGGTAATAACATCTAACATGCCTGAGCTGGCATCTGCGCCCAACG
>NW_010271211.1:0-7561 GCF_000690775.1 Eurypyga helias
CGCCCAGCGCGGCCCAGCGCTTCAGCAGCCCCACTTGCAGGGAGAAGGAAGCCCGATGGGTGGAGCGTTCACAGCCGTGGCGGGAGCTCGTCCAGCGCTGGGAAATGGGGGCAGCACCCCACCTGTACACCCCGTCAGCGTGCAGTACCCCCCCAGAACTGCAGCAGAGCCTTCAGGGTTCTCTGGGTCACGGTGGCCTTGCAGCGAGATCCCAGTTCCGCAGGGGGATCCGTGAAGCCAGCAGCTGTTCTGTGCAGCCGGTAGCAGCCGGTACCACGGCGCCTGCCTGGCGTGCAGCAGCACAGGCTTCCCCAGCCCCAGCCCTTCCCTCCACGCTGAAAGCGAGGGTGGCTTCCAAGTTGTTCCCTTCCCCTCCGGAAGCACGGAGCAGACTGGGTTTGCAAACCCCATTTTATTAAGCGCTCGGCCCGCTCAGCCCAGGCTTACCCACTTGGGGGGTTGACAGGTACAGGTAAAGCATCACTTCCCTAAAGAACAGGCTTCGGCATAACCGCCCCTTCGGAGCGATGAACGCAAACGTCAGCGTTCCTATGAAAATAGAACTTTAGACATCGCACGTATGTTACATAAACAGGTTACAAGGGCGGGAATAGGAAGAAAGTTGGACAGAAACAGTCAGACCAGTAAAAATGCAAGTCCTGGGTGTGACGTCAAGAGCGCAACCCCCGGAATCAATCCACTCATAAACCCAGCCCCCAGAAGGAAGCCTTTTCTCAAATACAGCCCATTGTTGCCCCCATGAGCGAGTGTTTTCATACAGTCCTTGGCTCTCCGGTGGCTCTACGCGTATTGCTCGTGACCGTGGTGCTCTGATCCACAAACAAGAAGGGGCTGCATCCCGTGGCAGCTAACAACTGTTTAAGCGTATTGCTCGTGACCGTGGTGAGTTATCTGATCCACAAACAAGGAGGGGCTGTATCCCGTGGCAGCTAACAACTGTTTTCTTCATGGGAAAACGGGGTCACTGTGGGCAAGGCCGGGCTGATGCCTCACCCAGCAGAAGCTCCGATGACACTAACAGCCTCCTCCGTCTTCAGCGCTCCAAAACCCAACTGCTCACCTTGGAGCGGCAGAGAGGGATGTGGAACTACAGACCTTGAGCGCTGTCTTGGTGTTCTCCATTAAACTGTAGCCTGGGTGCACGGCTCTTTCCAAAATAAAGTTGATGAGTAAAACCTGAAGAAGAAAACTCGCAAAAAACAGGCAATTCCAATACAACTGATGTCAGTATAACAATGCCACGCTCTCTTTATCAACCCGCTAGAGATCATGCAGCAGAGAAACTGCTTCCCAGGAGGATGAAAACCTCTGTGTCCTTTCCAATCGCCATGTACTGTCCCCCTGCAGCCCACTGATGAACTTCCCTACTGCTGCCTGGAAGGAGGAAGTCACCCGAACATTGTCCAGAACCGGAGGCGTATGTTGCGTTGTGCCAATGTGGCACAGAGTCACATAAGAACCCTGAAATACTGCCTGGACAGTGAAGCAGTGGAAAAAAATTAAATAGTATCCTTGCTGCCTATTAAAGCTGGCAAAAAAAATCCCAAACCAAAACCCAGTAGGAACTAGTTGGATTTCCATGGTAAAATAAAAAGTTATGAGCCCAGTGTTAACAGGAGACAATACAAAACATCTCAGCACCCACTAGAAAATGAGTAAAACGGAGCGTAACGCGTGCAGAAATATACAGAAAGCACTTGCACTGGTATAAAAATATCCAGAGTCCTCAGACAAACGTAAACTGGTACAAAATAATTCCAAGAACAGGAACGTGTTTACAAAAGGAGACGTTACTACAAAAGGGTAAACCCAGGTTCGCCCTCGCCCAGCCTCACGCCCAGCGCACGCGGGCAGTCCGCGGACGGGCAACACGGCCGGAGTGCCAGCAGAGCCTTGGCTCGCCATCCGACTTTCTCGGTGGACGGTGTCTGCTGCACATCCCAGCCAGCAGCCTGGACCCACAGCTGACGGGCAGAAGGGCTGGAGACAGGCAATGCAGAAACAAAACACCCCAAAGAAAAACCCACCCTCAGGGATTTGAGGGCTCCTTCTTTCCCAAGCAGTCATTCATTTCCTGACCCTTCAGGCACCCCAGGAGTGGGCACACCAGGGACTTGCGGGGTGCCCGAAGGGGTTATCCTTCTGGCGCGGACACGCGTTGGGTGGCCTTGGCAAGGAGCGGACAGCAGCACAGTGATGCCTGTGCACAGGAGGTGGCAAACTGCCTTGATGGAAGAGGAGAGGGCAGGAGTGCAGGGAGAGAAGCTCAGCAAGGAGAGGGACCATAAGGACCTCAGGGCAAGAGCTGATTCCAGCTCCCCTGCACATGAAATCCTTCAGCAAATAAGCAAGCACCAAGATCCCACAGTCCCCATGGCAACAAAGCAAACCCAGAAGGCCTCAGAAGTGAGCACAGCTTTGGAAAGCAAGTGGGAAAAGCAGGGATGGGAAATGGAAGCCTAAGTTAGGGAGAAGAGGAGCTTTGCCAAGCTACTGATCTTGGCCTTAGGCCATGTGCAAAACCCGCGAAGCCTGTCTGCCCTCCCCAGGTCAGGCTGCTGTACTGCCTGGCACGCCCAGGCAGTTCACTCTGCTGCAGCATGCGCAAGTGCAGGCCCAAAGCTGGTCGAACCTTCGGCTCACAGAATCCAGCAGCTTCTCCTGACGCACAGCGGCAACAGCTTCGCAGTTTTGCCGTCAGCGCAGATCTGAGGGATGCACGAGAAACCAGACTTGCAGCACTCAGGTCAGAGTCTGCAGCACACACCGCAGGAGTGGAGAAGCGGGAGCAAGGTATCAGTAAGGCCTTCGGGGTTTCCTTGACGGGACGAAGCAAGGTGTTTCTTTCCCGCAGACCAGTCATTTCGGTCTCGGAACGCTCTGCATTTGGCCGTGAAAGTCAGATTCCCCGCATCCACGCACACAACATGCATTACCCCTTGTTTGCAGAGAAGCCCTCTCTTTTGGCAGCTTGGACTCCTTCTAGCAGACGTGCTTTTTGGTCATTCTTCCAGCTCAGCAGCCAGTTACACGTTTCCATAGTGACAAGACTTTAAAATCTTCATTAATTCTCCCCATGGTCTTCTTCTACCCATGCCACAATTTTCCCCTCCCAACCAGGAATGAGATCATCATCATGGAACACCTACAAAAAGCAGGGAACCCAGTCACATCTGGGGCCTCGACCCCACTGTTCTGCAGCGTGAGTGGCGTCAGGGCAGGCATCAAGTCAGATCCCAGCCCGGATTTCACTACACAGCAGGAGCATGTACCTCACCCTTCATTCGCACGGCTAGGTAGCCTGTTCTGGTTTTACCTAAACCAGATTAAGGCCCCTTCTTTAACCAGTAACTGTCAAGGTGAATAGGGGCACGCTTTTGACAGAAAAGGTAAAATAAAGACAGGAAACATGCCTTTTCTGATCCAGGCTATAATCTCCAGCGGTTTCTGCAGGACGGCTACCTCGTCAGCTGACGGTTCCCAGAGAGGGTAACCCTTAGCACTTAATTTGTGCCACAGGGACTATCCCCATAACGTTTAATGAATCTCACCCACACCACCAGCAGCCTGAGCAGCAGCAAGGCTGTGAGGCAGTATGCACAGATACCACACAGTTACCTCGAAAACCTCAAGAAGAAAGTAGGAGAAAGTTTTTGAAGAAACCATGTTTTAAGTGTCTGTCACTGCAACAGGTTTCCTGAAGCATAGTCTGGCCCAGTGTCCCCTGAGCAGGGCTGTGTCACAGACTGTCAACAGCCGTCTCTGCAACCCCCAGGCAACTGCAGTCGCATTCATGGAATTGCTCAGGCTGGGGATGAAAACACCCTAATTTAGCACCTCTACAAGAGGAGCTTCATCTGTGGTTGTGAAGACAGGGAGTCTGTTTGGGGCACATTCAAAGCTCTCATGAGTTTAGAAGCGATGCGACCGTGGTCTCCAGGGTCGTGCGCGAACACAGAACCTCAAGTGGCTGATAACCCACTTCCACACTTACCTCCTCTTTAACTGTGCCAAACTCAGGATCCAGGGCTTTGAAGTGGTACCGGTAGGTTCCTTCACGATCGATAGCTACCTTGAAATCCTTCAGAGTCACTTCCCCTAACCTGCAAGGGAAAAGTTTGGCACTATCCCGTGGCAGACTGCTGCAGGATTTAGCTCGAGTGTTCCCACACGGCACACAGAGCCACAGCACCAGTCTAACCAGGCACGTGGCACCCTGACCACTGGCATGTGAAGAGTGTGCCCCCGCAGGGATACACTTGTCAACCCCAAGGTCCTCCTCAGAGGAAGAACTGCCTCTTGTTTTTACAAAGAGCCACCTCAAAACAGCCTTTTTCACCTTCCCTTTGGCATTGACAACCACAGTTGTTTTGACAGGACCCTCCTACGCCACAAGCCCCAACACAACTGCCTGGCTGCTTTCTCCAGCTCTTGCAGGTTAATAAAAAAGATTAATCTCTGGGGGCTCTAAACCAAACCCATTAGCTGCGGGACTGCTTTGGCAATTCTGCCCAGGCAGAGGCATGAAACCCAGTGCCCGAGCGAGCTCACAGGGAGCCTGTGCTAGCAGTGACCCACAC
Organism: Eurypyga helias; assembly: GCF_000690775.1. Taxonomy (NCBI): domain Eukaryota; kingdom Metazoa; phylum Chordata; class Aves; order Eurypygiformes; family Eurypygidae; genus Eurypyga; species Eurypyga helias. The sequence goes on from NW_010271211.1 coordinate 4,602, forward strand.
CCAGAAGAGACCAGGCTGATGCTTGAAGGGCCAGAAGCGTCTCCCCACGTCCTCGGCAAAGGCAGACCTCACCTCTTTGGTATGTTGACCATGAAAGGTGTGAGGGAGCGGTCAGTGAAGTACAGCACTTTGGTGCAGGCACTGGTGCTCATCACAGGCGTGCTGTGAGAATGAGGCAGTTCTGCAAAGCAAACGGCACAATCGTTTGGGAAGAGCCAGGCTCCTGCCACGACAGGAGACAAAAACGGGGGCGTCGGCAAATTTGAAAAAATGAAAAGCGAACATGGAGCTGCCGCAGCTGGAGCCAGAAAACGTGGTGTCAGGGAGGGCTGTGCTGTTAGGCATATATGAAAGGAGCTAGACACGGAGGGGAGGAACAGGGGAAGAGGCAACGGTACAGTATCGGTGCCCGCTAGATGGTGCAAACCTGCAGGAAAGCTTCAATAACAGCACATTTCCCACTGCTCCCGGGGGTAATGGTCAGTTATTTACGCTGCAGTACTACCCGAGGCCACCCTCCTACTGTGATGGTGCTTTACAACCAACCAGCCGCAGAGGGTCTCTGCTCCCCCGCCTTCACGGTGAAGCCTGATCTGTACAGCACGTGGCTAAAGGGCGGAAAGCGAGCTCTGGTCAAGGGAATAAGAAGCTGTAGGTGGCAGATTCCCAAAGGGATGCTATGCCCTTGACAATGGCCAGGAAACCTGAGCAATGAATTTGGCAGCGGGAGGGCAGGAGCTGAAAGGCACTTACTGGATTTGGGAGGCCAGGAGTCTCTACACTCGTCGGTTGCTCTGCTTGCAGGTGACTTCCCCCGGATCTAGGGCGCAAAGCCAACAGAGTGAGAACGAGGTGCGACTTCCCAGTGGGAGGTCTCATTGATGCTTAGCAGGTTCCGCGCGAGGGGAAGTGCCAAGTGCCCTAGGAAGCCTTTACCCTTCTCTCTTGCCTCTTCTGTGTTTCCATGCGGTACAGCCGTTCCATCAGGCTGGAGATGCCCTGCTCCAGGCTGTCAATGGTGTGGTGCTGTGGATCATGGCCACTGAAACTGTTCCTGAGGCTGCGAAGGGCATCGCGAACCAGCTGCAAGTCATTTGTCTGCGCAAGAGACCACGAGTCAGACTAACTCCAGACTGCTTCTTCCCATCTAAAGCCGCAGGTCTTGGAAAGGGAAAACATCTCCTAGCAATACAATAGCTTCCAGGATATCCAGAGCCCTCATCTGAATCTGGCTGAGAAAGCATGCCTTACAGGCACTTACCCCTCGGTGGGCTGTGGGAGCAGCTCCTTTTCCTGCTGTCTGGAGGAAGCCATTGCTCGGAGCACTAAGGCTGCTGTAAGCCATCGCCTGTTCAGGGGAAGATGCATGTGCCACTAGGAATGTAAGCGTTATGACCTCCCCAGAGACCCCAGTTTGTGACCTTCAAGGTGCTGAGAAGGCATGAAAACTTTCCACATCAGTGATCTAGCCCCCATTTTCTACCAGAGGAGTGTGCAGGCAGTCCAACAGGCGAGAGCACAAGTGTGATTCCTCACATACAGGTGGAGAAAGAGGCAGCGACGGGAAGGGGCTTGCTGCTACATCAGAGGGCTCTGCAAGCTCTAGTGGGCATAGTCCGTGTTCAAGTGGCACTGTGCGGGACAGATATCGGGGCTGGCATTCTTTCCACCAAGACAGTTCCAAGTGCTCAGTACCAGGGTCAGTAGGAAAAGGAGGACTAAGAAGCCCTTGTCTAACCATTAGCCAGTGTCAGAGCTGAAGCTAGAAGCCTAGAGTCTGACTTCCACTCACTCCTGTGCTCCCCTCACTGTTTCATTCCATAGGATTTTGACAGGAGGCTAAGCCAGAGTGCTGAACTGCTGAGCACTTTGCTAAGAGGGATGCTTAGAGGAGTCTGGCTGCCTTGGTTAGGGCACTGACAATGAGACTGCAGAGCCAGGCCTCTCTGGGATGAGGTGGATGATTTCTGGACATAGGTAGCTAGAAGGTGCTGGACAGAAACATCACTCCCACAGCCTGACGTTTAGACTAAGGCTTCCCCTACCTCTTCGGCTTCTCTCTTCATGCAGTGAGCTAGCAGGGCCTCTTTATGCTCCAGCTCCCGCTCCAAATCCACCTGTGAGAGGAGTAGAAGAGTTAGCACAAACTGGGCCCCCAAGGCAAGAGCCAGCCCTCAGGGACCAGCGCAGCCCACCCGCTCCATACCTGCTGGTAGCTGGCCTCAGAAAGCTGCCTGAGCATTTCATCCAGTTTGTTCTGATGCTGCTGTAAATGCCAATCCTTCTGGCCCAGTTCCTTCTGCAACACAGTAACCAAGAGAATCAACTGGACAGGGAGGCTCACAATCATCTTCCCACGGCAGGGAAGATCATGTCATCTGCCAGGATCAGGTTCCTCTGCAGGCCGACTTCCACAATGTGTGTACTTCTACCTAGACGTTATAACTGAGTGTGAAAGCCTTTTTTGAAGAGATCAGTCAGGTTTTTGCTGCCTGGAGCCCCCTTGCCCAGAAAAGATCCACTACTGAGGCCAGACAACTGTGCCAGAGAAAAGAGATTGCTGAGGGATCACTGGACAATCAGGTGACCCAACCTGACCTGACAGACTTCTGCACAAGCATTAACTACTCGGCAAGGCACCACAAAAAACATGACAATAAGTGACCTGCTGTAAAAAGCTGTGGGCAGAACACATGATCTCTCCACCTCATTAGTATCTGTGGCTATTGCAACTTGTTCACTACCCGCCAGGCCATTCCCAGAGGTGACTGTGACTGGGTGCCAGGGAGACAGCAGTCACATTCACAAAACTGAAGAACCACCAGATGCTGCCCCAGAAAAGCCTCCAGTAAAGAGAGGTTCCGTTACTTTGTATTCTGCCAGTAGACGGTTCCTCTCTTCAACTTTCCTCTGAAGGTCAACCTGCAGAAGTAACACATAGGTGTGAGGTAGGCATTCCT
>NW_010271211.1:7592-39708 GCF_000690775.1 Eurypyga helias
TGCCCCTTGTGCTAAAGGGTGATCTGAGACCAAATATCTGCAGAGTTCAGGCAAGCTGATGTCCAAGGACCTTCTGGACAGAACAGTTACTTCCCAGCTCTTCTCTCTCCAGAAGGACACTGGACACAACAGCTCCACCTGTCCACTTGCTAGTCCAGGGAACACAATGAGGAAGGAAGACTGGAACTGTTCCGAAAACATCATGGGAAGCCCCATCCCCCGTTTCAGCTGAAGGTCTTGGAGAATAGGAAGTGGGAGTGAAGAACAGGAAACTCCAGCGAGTCTCACATCTGGCTGGCAGACTGTGTGCAGTGTTCACTCTCCCACAACCCCAAGAACAGCCCATTCCCGTGGCTGCTGGAACCCTCAGGGTCACCACCCTCCTTCTAAAATAATCTAGCCCCCAGCAGCAGCGACTCACGTTCTGGTTGTGCAATTCCTCCTTGTCCATGTTTGCTCTCAGCAGTTCCTGCTTCAGCTGAAGAACTGAAGCATCCTGTTGAACCAGCCTTTGCTGTAAAGCATCCTAGGAAAAGATGTTATCTGTCGGAATGTGCAAGTCAGAGGCAGAGACCCTTCCCTGGGCAGTGAGTGACCTAGGCCAGTGGCCATAACACTGTGAGGCCACTCAGAGGGCTGAAATGTTGCCAAGGGCCCAAGAGAACAGGAGGTACCTAGACATCTGCCCAACGGGCTCTTAGACCTTCTGCCTTTCTCTTGCCCAAAGCTGATTTCCCTGCCAACATTCCAGCCATCTGGGACAAAGGGATTTCTGTGTTTCTATCTCAACTTCCCGCTCCAGAACTGACCTAGCAATTTGCTTTCATGGAAGAAAAGAGCAAGTGACTTTGGAGGGTCTTGTCAGTGACCTTCAACTAGTGCCTCCAGCCACACATCTGCAACATCCAGAGGGCAGAAAGATGCCAATGTCAGCCAAGGACACAACAAAACTTAACCGCTCAGTGTGACCTAGGTGTGCAGTGAGATCCTCTCTCAAGAGGGATACCCAGAAGTGGAGAGCTCTACCTTGGGCAGCTACAGCCGTTTGCTGCCCTCACAGGAGCTCAAAAACTATCTCTGCTCAGTGTAGTTACAGCCTCAGGGGCTGAAACTGAGCAAACAGGAGCGGAAGTTGTGAAAAACGCTGCAGCTGAGGAGGACAACCATAGCCCCGCGCTCTTTTTCTCTGCTGTCAAGACTGAGTTCACTGTGCCAATCCCACTGCACATAGCCCAGGAGAGGGGAAAATCAAAAGCCACGAGAACCAAGCAGTCACCCTATGCCTCGTGTTATGTTCCAGGGAAACAGACAACGGAGGGGACATTTGACCACAATCCTACAAAGAGACACAGAACCCAGGAGACCTAACTCCTGGTTGCCTGCCTTAACAGCAGCTTCCACCCTGAGCCAGAAACAGACCACGGGATCCCCCAACTTCAAGTTCCCTAATAAAACTCCCTCCACAGTCTGACATTCCTCAGGTGTGTGGTTGCTGCTTGCCCTATTCACGGGCAGCAGCAGACGCTAAAGCCTTACTCTTCGAGGAAGCGCGTCTTGCCTCACCTTTATTCCCTGTAGGTTTCGAGATTCTTGTTTGTATTTCAATAGCTCTTTCTGTAAATGCAACACAGTTTGATTAATTGGCATCTTGACACCCCTTCAGAACGAACCAAAGCCATGTCATCCTCTGTCCCCAGACACCTGCTTCAGAAGAAAGCACATCCTGCCTTCTCCCACAGATCAAAGAGCCTATCAGGCCCTGAGCCATTTCAATGGGTTACGAACGTGACAGAACAGTTGAGCAGCTCCCTAAGGCCCTGCTATTAAAGCTATGAAGGAAAAAGATTCCCTAGACCCCCAAACCTGTCCTTCAGGGCATCATCAAATACTTCTCTCCCAGCATCAGAACTGGTCCCAGAGCCAGCATCAGCAGAATGCTGAACTAGAAGCAGGCTTGGTGGAATGAGTGGTTCTTAGCTGCATTTACTTCCTACTTGAAAGACTGTGAAATTTCTAGCCATGTCTGAACGTAAACAGCTGTCCTGGATAAAGTTTTGGTCCAGTACAATTTGGATCTCCTCAGCTTCAGGAGCACGCAGGAAAAATATATTTCAGGGCTCATTTAAATTCCAGTACCACTTAGATATTTGTTTTACCAGCCAGTGACTTCACCAGCACTGGCTTGCAGCAAAGTGGGGAGGCAGCATATACTTTTCTGGTGCTATCCCACACGCATTATCTGCTAATATGGATACACACTTCCCAGCCAAGTATTGTGAGTGCTTTCCAGGGAGAATTATGGCCTCAGAGAAGCAGATATCTATGCTCCTGGAGGGATGGAGATGCCACACAGCAAATATGGAAACGGAGATGGATCCCTAACACAATATATCCCCCATGTCACCCATTCAGTTGTCCAACAAAATCAACTAGGACAGAGCCTGCAAAGATCTCCTGATCCAAAGTCTCTTCCCCCCTTCATCTGTCCCCCTCTAACCTTTAGGTCTTGGTTTTCTTCCACACTCTGGTCCAGGCGACTTCGGATGATGATCTGAAAGGAAAACTCCATGGTTATTATTGTGCGAGACACCTGCTTGGGGCAGAACACTGCACAGGGCAGCTTGAGCGGAGAAAGGCAGATACAGCAAAGTGCTCACCAGCTGCTCTTCAGAGCAGGCTCCATGTTCACAAAGTTCAAAGGACCCTTCCTGCTCATCCTCAGGTAAAGACCCATTGAGCAACAAAGCCTGGGAAGAAGGAAAAAATTCCACTTCAGGGGTTTCAAAGGAAAACAGGCTAGCTGCAGCTCTGGCTACCAGTCATTCATACCATGTAAACAGTTTCATTTTCCATTTCTGCTGACGTACTCCCCTCAAAAAGGAGTAGAATGAAGAAGATGATTTACCCCCTGAGAAAGCTCTCCCAGAGATCTGCCAGCCAATACTCTTCCCCACAGAGACACCAAACAAGGGCAACAGCTCAGATTTTCAAGCAGTAAAGTCTGTCTTGGGCTTCAGCCCAGGGGTAGCCTTCACTGCAATAACATTTGAGTCTGAAGAAGAGACTGAACCAGGATCCCATTGCAAGGCTTCTCTTCTGGAATGAGACTGAAGTGTCCCCTGCTGAAAGAAGCCCTTCTCCCAACCACACATCTACAGAAAACTTCAGAAACAGGACGCAGAGGTCTGCAGGAAGATGCCAGAATGCCCACTGCAAACTGAATGCAGCCTGAAGGAGGGAAAAGTGTGCAGTGTAAGAAGGGACCACCAGGACTAGGATGGATGTCCAGCTGTTGGTTTTCACACTGACCTTTCTGTCTCTGACTTCCAGGACTCACAACAGGCAGTATGTGCCAGGATATTGCATACAACCGCACACGCTGAATTTTCTTTCAACTAGCTTCCTAGTTTATTTCTATTTGAACTCCATGGCTGAAACCAAAATATCCTATTTGCAGTAATACTCTAGTTCAGCCCCAAAAGACTTGAAGGCTGACAGGTCAGGTTCTGCCTGCTGACAGAACCTTCCATCAAAGAGCTGCAACTGCTGCCGAAGAGCAAATACAATCTGTATTCAGCTCTCTGGAAAACAGTTTTCTGAGTGCATCCCAAGGCCTTCCCAGCAGGACACTCAAGCAGGAATCACACAGGAACATAAAAAGCTGCCATGGGTTTAGCACCTTATGGGCTATATGTACATTAGGTCCCTGATACTTCAATCAAATTCTCATGAATGGGAGGCTCTTAAGTATCTAGCAAAAGGGGAAAAAATCAATTAATCAAATCCAATTTCTTGGCTAGCAACATCAGCTGCCTTTTCCTATTCCCAGGAGATGAAGGGGCAGTAATGCCAGCTGCTCACCCTCACTCCTGAAACGTGGGGGGGGGCCAGGGTTGGAGAAAAAGGACATGCCAGTCTCTCCAGTGCCACATCTCCCTGCTCCCAGCAGACACATAATGCAACCGGATTTTACCAGTGAACCCAGCCTTTCCCCCCCCCACCAGTCTTTTGTTTCCTGCCCATTGTCCACAGGGAAAGTGTTTGCCTGCCCTGCCCACACCCCACCCTCTGCCCTGCCTGCCTATGCTTCTCACACAATCTCTGCTTTGTTTACTGGCACATAAATATTTACAATTCAAAGCCAGTATGGTTCCCAGCACAAACAGAAAGGAATATTCCTGAGAGAGTTCAGGGTCTTTACCATATGGATCAGGGGCTCTGCTCCCCATGCAGAGTCACACAGACACATTGGGCTGGAGGTCATTTGGTCAGGAAAGGTCTGGAACAGGACACCAAGGAAAAGGTTCCCACAAACAAGTAGTTGTGTAGAGAAAGTGCCAAATATTATAGTTCAGCCTAGCTCAATGAAAGACCAACGCAAGTCTGTGTGACCCCTGATCAGCTCTGTGGATCTCAGTTGATTTCTTGACATTCCTTGTCTCTCTGCATTACTTCTGATCACAAACCACAGAAGGACTGCTCTATTCTCTCAGGTTGCTAAGTGCCCTGGTGAAAAAGGGGAGTCCCAGTCCCAGCACGTGGGAAAACACCGATGAACCTTCACCATTTTGCACAGTAACAGACATGCTTTGCACGGTGACCACACACACAGGAGTCAACATGTATCACAGGACAGGGCCCCAAGCCAGCGACCCCAGCTGGGACCTGGACTCCCACCAAAAGACAAAACACAATCACCTTCTACACACAGGCCTTGTTTTAGACTCTCTACAGTGGTTCTGTTCTTACCTTGTGTGCCCTTCTGCCCTCTCACCATCTACCTACATTGCTATTAGTGGATATCACTGATCTTCAGCCTTCATAGCAATTAATTTTCCTCTCTCTCCCACCCTACTGAACAAGAGCCTCCAATCATGTCAACACTGAGTTTTGGAGAAGTCTGAGCTAAGAAAAAAGTTGTATCTGAATTGCACTGACTGATGTTAAAATTCTTTCTCTGAAACCCAGGTAAATATACTGGGGCTGGGGAAACTGCAGCCATCTTTCTTCCTCCCTTGGGCTCTCTGGGTTAAGCATGCAGCTCTCTCGAGTTCCAGGCCAGCGTCCCAGCTGCAGAATAACCTGTCTTCCAGCTACAGCTGGTCAGAAAAGAAATGCACATGGCAGGCAACGCTGGGCTAAGAAGAAATCCGTTACCTGCAAACCTGAAATCATCTTCTTGGCTTCTTCCATTTCCTTTCCCAAATGGTCCTGTTGTTCCAAAAGCTGCTCCTCCCATGAATTCTCCAAATACGACCCAGTGTTCCCTGCTTGCCAGTCAGGCTGGAAATGAGATTCTGTCTCCTCTGGAAGAGAGAGCAGCTGAATGTGGTCACGAGAGACAGAGGAGTCCAGAGAAGACGTGCGTCACACCGTAACTGCCTGCTGCCCAACTCGCTGTCCCTAACAAACCAGCACGTCTCCTGTCCGATACCAAGGAAGTTGCTGCATGTGCAACATCTTGTCCAATCTCAAGGATTTATGCCTCATTCTTTATGCAAAGGAAGCTTTCCTGCATACACCGATATCAAAGATATGCATCCTGCCCTTCCGTTAACATCTGATTCCTCAGTACTGGAGATCTCAAAGCACATCATGGGGCACAGTGCACTGCAATGCCTGAGGTGGAACATTCCTAAGGGGAGAAAGCAACTGTGGGATTTGAAGGACATGCCTTAGTGTTAGACTGCTCCACAGACATGCCGAAAGCAACATTAGACAGTATTTCTACTTGTCAAATAACATGGCTTTCTCAAGGTGGACAACACACCTAATTCTGAAAAAGACTTTCAACAGCAAGTTTAATCACCCCGCCTGCCTTTTCTCATCTTCGCAGCGTAAGCGGGATCGCTGATGAACTACCGTCCACTGGCTGGCCCAGGAACGCAGATTTTTCTTCCCTAAGAAGGGATGAGGTTTGGTGAGGAGTTATCACAGCAGTGCTTGGTAGCTAGCTGACCGAAAGCTACATCGCCCAGTGCAAGCTGCGGTACCTCTGTAGACAGGCAGCTGCAGTATCCTACTGTACGGGCAGCAAGCAGACACAGTACTGTGAAGAGTTTAAGGAAAACCCACAGCCTGCCAGCTACTTCAGCTGCTGAGACAGTCAGTCAGATACTTCCAAAGGAGCACGGAAGCAGGACAAGACTGGCGAAGGGAGCAAAGCATTTCCTAGGAAGAGTGCTTCGCTGCCGATTGCTCTTGGGATGGAAGCTAACCAGAAAGAGTTACTGGGCTGCATTTCTGAGAAAGAAAAGAAACAAACAAATCCCTTCAGAATTCCTTTGAAAACCTTTCCTTCAATCTGTATGAAAATTCCAGGTGGGAACTGACCATCTCACAGGGCATCTGTGGCAATACAGCAGCGACTTCTCAGCGCAAACATCACCACGCTACTGTAACTGTTCCCTTCCTTGCAACGACCCACTCGAGACCTGTGCTCTCAACACAGACCCCTACACAAAGCCCAGTTACACATCATGGGCTTGACAAGCTCACATGGACTCTTTCTGGAAGGGAATTTTAAATGTGTATTTCAACACAGCCTAATGAGGCTGTCATTCAATGTTCACCCTACACTGAAGATGATGTATCACCCTCAATTCTTCTCCAGGGCTTAGGATCTCCCAAGCATTATTATGCAAGCTCCAGACGTTGCCATATTAAGGCATTATTGGAGCGATAAAAGTTTTGGGATTTAGTTTTACGTGAACAGAGAGTCAGCATCACATTCTCCACATGCGTTTCAGTTGCAGGGGATCTCTTAAGCCAGCTTATGATACCAACAAACCCCACTCAAAGCATGAGCTGAAAAGCATTATCTGCAAGGTACCTGGTTTAGCTTTTGTTTCTTCTGTGTGGATGATCACAAGTCTTTCCTTCTCCTCTGACGGGGCTACGGTGGATTCGCTCTTCGCACTATGGATAGGACTGGGTGAGGTAAGACTGCGGGGGAAAGGACAAACCGTTACCTCTAGAACTGATCAACAGCATCCTCACGTCAGGTGTAAGTGTACACGCAGACAGGCTTATTGAAATTAAGTTATCTGCATACTAGAGAGGCCATGAACAACCCACACGGGGCATGTAACTTTTCCATCAGTGTCAGCAGGCTAACCGGTAGGCAGCACTGTCTCCCTTTTCCTTAACAGGAAGGAAGTCTGGGACTGCCACCACGGCGTCCCCACATGCTCATGCAGGCGCGTAAGGCCACGCTCCAACGAAGGTCTGCTCCGACACAATTCACTCTTAGCCGTACGTTCACTCTGCAAGCTGAACAAAAAGGCACCCTGGTTGCTTCTTCTCTTGCTCCAGCTTTCAAAAGCACCACCTCAATAACTTGAAATTCCAAGGCAAACTATCTGTTAAAGCCATGTACCACTCATGTCCTTGGGCTGAAACTTCTTGAAAGTACCCACATATTTTCACTGGATCCATCTCAGCTGACTGTGAGGTTCAAGCAACCCTTTTTTTTCCAGAAATTCTTCCTAAATGCATCACCCAGACAACATCAAAAGGCAGCTGAAGCTCACTGACCCATTCCACATACCGCTGAAGTCACAAACTAATCCTTGCAAGTGTGAGCGTGAGTTAATTTTTCATTCTCCCTAACACAGACACAAAGGCCAGAGAACAAAAAGAACACAGCGTGGAAATAATACAATAGGTTTAGAAAAATAAGAGACTTCAACAGCTCGGCCTTCCGCATCTTCCCAGTATCGCTGCTACATGTTCCATGGCACGCTCACAGAATCGGGAAAGCCTCGCAGCAGAGATGGAAATGACTGGCTAGCAGCTCCGGTCTGGTCCGCTTCCACAGCCACAAAGAGTACTTGGCTTTGCATTATACACCAATGGTCACAGGAAAGGATGACACTTTCAAACAGCACAGGTACAAACAGGAAGCCCATCCGATCTAACGTGTCCCGTAATCTGAGGGTGATTTCACTTCCTCCTAGGAACAGATCTCTGTAGTCCCCCCCCAGTTCCTCAGCTGATTCTCTGAATGTGCCATCACCCTGATAAGACCGCCAAGAAGTACTTTGCTGGTTCTCATTCACACGAAAGATAAATGAGTGAGAGCTGGCCTAGAAAAACGGTATTAGCAACTGCTGGGTGAGAAGGTGGTGAAACTGAAGGGTGGGCAAGAGCAGGGAACTGGAAAGAAGAATGAGCAGGACAGTAAACAAGGGGATACAGAACCTGGAAATAACATTCCCTCTCCCTGAAGTCTGCTCTTGGCAGCACTGGATCCGCAGCCCAAAGCAAATAGAAAGGATGCCAGCTGAGGTATGGGGGGTGGGGTAAGCGGTCACTACAGGTCTCCACAACATAGACAGTTGTCCAGATAATTGCTTAGGCATTCCTATGTCCACAGTCCCTTTTCCAGGCAGTTTCCCTACCTTAAAAGTCCAGTGGGTTCAGATGGCAGCAGTGACCTCCTCCCAAACCACGCCAAACAGTTAAAGAGCCACTGAGATGCACTCACACGAAGCAGTAGCACAGGTCAGGCTGCCTCATAGATTGTGCTGTCACGTTAATGCTGGAAACATTTCTACAGTTTTTGTATCTGTCAAACCCATTAGAGTATGAAATAACCACTGATGTAATTTGTTCTTTAAGTACATAACCATCTGTGATTAAAGCATGCAGAAATAAGTGCTGGGAAATTAAAGCTGTTTAAGACAGATTTATGATGCAGACTGTTACACTTTTGCCAGTTGGTTTCTTAACCCATATCTTTTCTCCACTGAGCTGCAGAGTTGCCAGTGCCCCCAAATGAAGGCTTTAGGGCAACAGCCCCAGCGATGCCGGAATTCCCATGATTCTAATAAACACCCCATCCCTGCTGTTTCAAATGACAACGGCAACAATCGCTCACCATTTGACCTGCTTCCCTCCCATGATCCCACTGTAACCTTTCGCCTCACAGAATCCGTTTCCTGGGGAGCCTCAGGATTCTGGCTACAGACATATCTTGTCCCTTCACACGCTCAGAACGCAGTGCAGAAAACGCCAGCTCCTGTCAAACTACCGGAGAAATATTTGCAAGCCAGACCGCTTTACGTTAGCTGAAAGATTCCCAGCAGAAACAAAAAACCTCAGGGTCTTTGCAAAAAAAAGTCAGATGGCAGATCAGCAGCCTCCACGCACGTATTTGATTCCAGAGTCGGGGAATTCTGCAGCCTGGGTTTTGCTTTTGCTGGTTTTCCTCTCGGGTTATTTGTCTCCTGCTGCTGCATTTTGGTCAGCTGCACACCCAGTTGTTTTCATCACACGGACTGCAATCTGGATTGCCAGTGGCGTTTCTCATCCCATCCTGCCCTCCTCAGACTCCACGCATCTGCTGCAGACGCCAACGCAGAGCCAGGAGAAGGTGGTCCTGCACGCGGCGAGTTCCCTCCTCTCCCAGGCTTGGATGCGGTCTGGGAAGATGGCATGCAGCGCGGCTCCCTCTCCCTCCTGCTGCCACACAGGCTGTGCAAGGCAGAGCCTTTTCTCTGAGATGCCTGGCTCGAGTGGGGGAGGGTAGGCTGGTGGAAGGGGAGGGGAAAGGGAGATGGATGGGCGAGGGGCTCAGTGGCCTGGGAATCCATCTGATTTTGGCAAATTTTCCATGAATCATTTCAATTGCCTTCGCTTACTAGCGCTTTTGTCTGTGGGAATTGCGTTATTTGGGCTGTGAGCTCTCTTACTGAGGAGTTCATGCCGAAACGAGCTGAGGCTGGGCAGGGGACGCTGCCCTGGGACAGACACGGCAGCAGCACAATTAGATAGAGGGGGGTGGCTGCAGTTAATAACATCTCGCACTAATAAAAGAAGGGGCTTGTTTCTCCCAGCAGTTCTCATAATTATTAGTACATTTCTCTTTGGAAGGAAAGCGAAACAAACACCTTGTTTTCATCACGAAGCCTGGCGTCACCAGAAGACATCCCCAGGGCCCGAAGGGCAGGTTGCTCCCAATTTCTCTGGGTCAATCACGGATCACTTATGTAAAGATTCTTACTTTATTATGTCCTATCAGCAATAATATCACCGTTACCATATGGTAAGAGAGCTCATGACACAACGGGGAAAAAAACCCCACCCTACACCACAGTGATTGAGGATGTGCAGAGAAATGTTCGCTCAGGGCCAAAACACAGCCCCATCGGAGCAAACAGCGGTTGTCTGACAATCCATGACAGGGCAGAAGAGCACATGTGGAATACCACAGCTACCTTAAAATGAAGGACGAGTGGAGGGAGCGGCATGTTTCACTCGCTGTTCTACTGAGACCACAGTTCAAGAGTCAACACCAAAGCCCAGTGACATGGGAATCCTGTTGCCAAGACCCGAATTTTTACGTCTGCCCTGGAATGACAGCTTCCGAAGTACACTCTCTACTGACATCATGTGGAGGCAGTGGCCCCTTACTCGCCCACATGGAGTTCCCACACTCTCCCTAGTGTGTATGTCTGCATAAAACCCACCTCACAACGAGATACAGCAAATTTTGGGGGTAAGAACAAACCACTGAGTATTTTTTCTTCACTGTTGGGCCAAACGATCTTTATGCTCAGGTACACGGAGGCCTCTTTGTACTATGGAGCATCAGAAGTGGCCTGAGAGATCCTGTGGAGACAGCCTACCTGCTGAGAATCTGGGAGTGGCAATCTGTCCTAGGAAAATGAACCTTCTCACTCCGGCACAAATCCGGAGAGGGTGGGCGCTATCTATTTAGTTGAGGTACTTTTAGGGAGCAGCCCAGGCAGGACCAGGAGACAACAAAGCAGAGTTTAGGTTTACACTGGGGACAGGAAACTGAATCAAAGAGAAGCTATGCTCTCTAAGTCTCTTCCAGAAGAGATTAAATGGAGCAAAGCATCATATCCAGAGGGACATCTAGCACATACAGTTACAGTCCTTAGTCTTCAAGCTAGTTTCTTGTTCCCTGGGGAAAACGGGAAAGGTCGTCCTTTACCATGAAGCTATCCACAATGGATCTGCTCCCCCACTGTAGTAGTCTTTCTTCAAAAGCCCCTTCAGCTGCACTGCCCTCCTCTCTCCATGAAAACACCACAGGGATGTGTCTTCCCTCTCCCTCCACTGCTCATGCACATCAGGGCAAGAGTTTTGACTTGTGCCCCAAAGCAAGGGGTAGTAAGAAGAGCTTGTAAGGCACCAATGCAAGATGTTGTAACTGGCACACGCTGCTCAGGTTCACAGCTGCAAGTTGTGGCACCTCCTATTGGAAATGTATTATATGCTGCCACTCTAACCCACCCTGTATCCTACAGGTTCCACTTCCTTAAAAAGCCTCCACTTGCACCAGCTTGACCTTGCACAACTTGTGCCGTCAAGAACCCCAGTCAACGCTGCAGGCTGTTTATAGCCCAGAGCACATCCTGCTCAGGATCCAAGTCCTACTTCCAAGGGGAACGTCACCTCCCATGGAAACCATGCTGAACTCTGACTTTCAGCCTTCATAGCAGTGTGCATTGAGATTTTTCAGTAGCATAATTAAATGCTGCACATTAAACTGAAGGTGAAAGACTGGGGGATGGAAGGGTAAATTAGATAACTGTAAATCTACAGACAGTTAAAGGTGATGGATGAGGGCATGACAGCAACAGAGACAGCTGCAGATTCCCCAGGACCATACATCTGGGTTAAAGACTGCTGTTCAACTCCACATGCCCCCTCATCTCCATCTCTCTGCAGGGTATGAGGTTTGCTGGTTTAAGTTCCTCTCCTCCACAGCTTTTCCATCAGCTCATCAAATATTCATCCCTTGCACCCTACGTACTCCATCCCTTCCCTTTTGTGAAGCAAGCCACAAACTCCATTCCAGTATCCCTCATGTCAGCACTTCCTCAAAGAGCTCCACCTGTACATTCAGGTTGCCAGTAAAATCTTTACCCGAGTCTTCCCTAATCCCATTCCTCTGGTCTTACTGCGGGACACTCCAGTGCTTTAGATAGTTGTAACTCAGAAGTTCCTAGCTCTTATCTATGCAGTTACACCATGAATGAGGTCAATTTTATCTGTGGGAGAAATGGCAGTAAAAAAACACGGTTTCATTCTCCAGACCAGGCAGGAGACTTGATGCTGGCAATCCTCTTTCCTATCAGAGCTAACCAGGTCAGTGATAAGAAAAGGCACTTTAGGGAATGCCAGAAAAAGGATGACAAGGGGACACATCCTGGCAATACAGTTCCTTACCTGGAAGAGTGGGACTCCAATGGCATGTTCTGCTGCCCTTCGTACTGCTGCACCAGTGCCCGGACACTCCAGTAGGGATTTCCAATCTCCTCATCCATGCTGCTATTTCTGGAGATAATCATCATAGAGTGAGGGAAGTATCAGCTGATAGGAGCAGAAATTCTTCTTGTCTCCAAGAGGAAGGGTAGGAAAGGTAATGAAGGGAAGGTAGAGAAGGAGAGGACAACTAGGAAACTGCCAATTAAGAAAGTTATCCTATCAGGGAGCTTCATCCCATCTTCTTGCTCTGAGGCAGACACAGGCAAACAGACTGTCCATTTTTAAACTCATCCCTAATTCTGTGACTAGAAAACTCAGAAATCCTTCTTGTCTCCAAGAGGAAGGGTAGGAAAGGTAATGAAGGGAAGGTAGAGAAGGAGAGGACAGCTAGGAAACTGCCAATTAAGAAAGTTATCCTATCAGGGAGCTTCATCCCATCTTCTTGCTCTGAGGCAGACACAGGCAAACAGACTGTCCATTTTTAAACTCATCCCTAATTCTGTGACTAGAAAACTACAAGACTGAAGACAAGGAAAACAACAGATTTTGCAAACAGCACAAGGACTGGCTTTTCTGAAGAGCTCCTGGCCCAAGGCCTTTGCAAAAGAAACCTTTAACATACCATTCCAACCTCATTTCCAAACTGCTTCACGGGTACTCCCTTGAGCCAATATAATATGGGCAAACGACCTTCAGTGTAAATTAAACCCTCCACACACCACCACCTGTCTTCCACTTAAATGTCATGAGTGTTATTATCAATTCACATAGCACCTTTTACAAGTGTTAAATGTGCTTTTCAGAATTACACATGCCTTCCGAACATGGGTCATCTCCCTTCAGTATCAGCGGGACTCCTCTGCTTGCATGGTAGGCTGCCTCCGCTGATGAACAGCACACAAGACCCCGCATCCGCCTACAGAGCAGTAAGCATCACGCCGGGGTGAACGGTAACATGCCTGACGGAACAGGCTTGTACAACGGGCCCATTGCCTTGATTCCGCAAGTAACCGTTCCCAGATCTGTAACCCGTACCTGTAGTTGAGCCCTTCCTTTGTTTCACTTGAAATGAGAATGTCCCCAAGTAGACAGCACTGAGAAAGAGCACTGTGCACAGCATGAAATGGTGAAGGTGAGGCAGCAGATTTCACTTGGCTTGGCCATAAAAAACTATTATTTTCCAGTGAGAGATCCAGCAGTTATTTTGCTGGAAAAACTAAGAAGAACTTGGGATACCTGCAGTCTTCATCATGAGGCAGCCAAGCCAGGTCAGTTCTCCCCTTCGTTAGACCACTACTATTTAGGTTTCAGTGAGGCGGCAGCAGTTTATCTCTACACAGCAGGAGAGCTACCTTACACCAGGAATTGTCAGGATAAAGAAGCATCTACTTGAAAAGAAATTGTGGCCATCTGCTCACATCACCTGGCCTCACATAACCAGGGAACAGTCATTACCTCTGTCTGTGCTGGAAAACATCTCGGCCGGATTGCAAGACATCCTGACGAACATCTGCCAGAGCAGCTACCGCCCCTTGGGCCACTGCAGCAGCCGAGTGAGGCCTGTGACTGGCACACGATGCTGACAAGCTCTTCCCCACCAGGCCAGCAGGGCTGTGATTGATTGTTCTCCCAGACCCTGGTTTGAAATGAGCAGCTAAGGCCAGGATCAACCTCATGATAGATTTCAAGCTCCCATCAACAATATCTGCAAAATGCAAATAAAGCCAAAGACAATGCCATTAGCAGGAAGTCCCACCAGAGCTGTACCTGACCCACAAGCATGAATAAAATTAAACGCCATGGGATCGTACCAGTAAACAAGGACCATGCAAAAAGGACTGCATTACAGCGCTATGTTCAGCTCTGCTTGTTTTGCAGAGAGCAGCAAGCAGACCACCACCTACAGATCACAAGTTGAAATGCTCAGAACAGACCTGAGGCTTCCCTCCATGGCCACTTCCCGTTAATGCCATGACAGCATGTGATAATGACTGAACACTCACTGGAAAAATAGAGCAGTTACTGAAGACTACCACTGTGTGAGCAGTCGCTTCAATTAAAAAACAAGTCAGATGTGCTGGAGGCATGAAGGCTGGTTATTATTTGCTTTAGTAGCCAAAAAATTACAAATAGCCAAAATAAGGCACGGCAACGATTACCTCCACGTCATTCATGGAGAACGTGAGACCAAAAGCTTGTGTGAGTTGTTTGAAGTCCTAGAATGAGTTAATATCAGAACTATGCCTGGAGCTCTGGAGCATGTCCCAGAGTCTCTTACCTGTATCCTGTCCTATGACCACGTGACATCATTTCGTTCCGTATCCAGGTTGATACCCTTGCTTATGTAAGAATTTTTTTACCAGTATCGCTATAGTTTCTATAGTCATGAGCTTATAAGACAGCTTGCAACATTACTGACAACAACAGGACAGCCTCCAATCTGCCACTAGCACTGTGGGAACAGTACTAATTACTCTGTATTTGAATTCTAAGCCCCTCACCAAGGCCTGGAAACCAACAGCTTGTACTCTTCTAACAAGAAGGGTCATATGCACCCCATGTGGGCCACCTCAGCATTTTTCCACTCTTTCTCGTCTAAAGGGCCACAATCAGAACTGTATCCTCCACCAGTACAGTCAGCAAACAGTAAGGATCAGGGCTGTCTTATACCCCACAGATCTACACACACCAGAAATCCTTGTGGTATCTGACTAAACCATGCCAGAGACACATCATTTTGCATGCTGGGTCTCTCCCTATTTACAGCCCATGAAAACAGGATCACAGGCTTCCAGTGGACCAGAAATATTTTTCCCATGTCTCATTTCATACTAGTGGGTTTGTATGTCCTTTTAGTGAAATATTCCAAGTCTGTATTCCTCATTACACCATTACTTATCTTCTGATTGCTCAGGGCAAGACAAAAGGCACTTTTGTTTCTGTGCACTGTGCTGCTACCAAAAGCAGTCAAGAACACAGCAGCATTCAAACCGAAACCTGTTACTCAACTACAGGAGGAAAAACCCCCCAAACGCCCCTACAACCCAGTACATTATCTGTTTGATACGAAACAAACACCGAACCAAGCCTTTACCAGATTGAACCATCTGGGGTGTCCACCAGGTGCACGTACCTTTTGCTGAAGTCTGATGCATGCGGATCTTTTTTGATGCCACAAACTGTAAGACTTTCTCCACATTTTCCCTCATCTCCTGCTGGCTGGAGGGGTTGACCTGAATGCCATTCAACTTCTCACCAGCTAGAGGAGTGGAACAACTTGGTTAGTTAAGAACTGAACAGCTTGATCCTGTCACAGGAATTGCTCTATGGGCAGGGCCTGTCTTGTCTGGGTACTGCAAGAGGCATGCATGGCTTCTTGTCCTGCTTATAAGGTATCCAGTACCAGAAACAACTGGGTGCGAGACTGTATTGGCTTTACATGGCAAGGTTTTGGTCCCTGACAGGTTTTAGCATATCTGTTGTTGACTGTCTGATAAAACATCAACGACTTGAATAAAACTCCATTTATGATTTGGTTTATGATTGTTTTCTTTAAAAGGTCACTCCTTCCCCCCAACCTCCACAAGGTCTGACGCTATCGTTAACATCTGCCACTCTGCCTGACAGATGTCAGAGAAAGGCCACCCTCTTCAACACAAGATCTAAAACTGCAAGATGAAAACCAATGCCATATGGCATTACTGACCGACGATCTCAATGAGCAAAGCCAGAACGACTCCATCTCGGAGATCTTGCCTCAGGTCTTGGACTGGCTTTGTTGCTGGCTTCTTCTTCAGCTGGGAATTCACCCAGGCCACATATGCCTGTAGTTGTTGCTGAAAATAGAAAACAAAATGTTTGCACATCATTGCCGTTTCAGGAGGAAGTTGCATAGCTCTCACTTTTCTCTTTCATCTTCACAGATCTCACTGTCTTTTGCCCTTGAGAACTAACACCAGCGGTCTCATGCCAAAGCCTGCGGAGCCCTGACTGACACCCCTGCACAATGGTGCAGCTCATTTCACGCCAGGACAGGAAGAGCAAGCAGGCAGCAGGACAGGACTCGTGATGTAAGCACAACTGAGAAGAGACCTTTACATTGCACTTAATCTAGGTTGGTGCCAAACCAATGCTGTCATCCCTTCATTTTTTTTGTGCCAGAATTGCTTCGCTCACAGCATTTAGTGTCCCATCCACACTGTTTTCTTCTACATATCAAGAAAGTAGGAAACCCACAGTGCAGAAACAAGAAACCCTGTGTTATTTCCCATTAAATTATGCTATCTACAAAAAAACACCTAACCAGGACAGATTTCCTGGAAAAGACAACAGCCTCCCTCCTTACTACTCCCAGCAGGGCTCATCTAGCAGTTCACGCAAAAGGGAAAAGACACCCTGTTGTACAGGCCCCTTCCTCCATTCCCTTGGAGCTGCATCAGCATTTCTAATGGCCCAATTTCTATTTCTGTACATGTGGAAGCTGGCTTGCCACAGCACTTAACACCTGCAAGACCCGAGAGCAAGGGGCAGTGCCTTTCCAGCAGGTAGCACTGGATGCTGCTTTAATCTAGCTGTGTGGGTTGCCACAAGGGGAAGACCAGGGAAACTCAAGCTCAGGCTTCTGGCCAGCGTGACAACTCACCTGGTGTAAGTGACTGAAAAGCAAAGAGCAGATTCACATGACTTTTCCCCTGCCATCCCACTCTCAGTAGCACTTGCATGGATAGCAGGAGCAGTGGTAACACTGAAATCCATCTAGGCAGGGCTGCTGTGGTACACGGAGGGTAAACAAACTGATCCATTTATGGGATTACCTCCCTTTTCACTAAGCTTCCCATTATTCTGCCGATGCAGCAGGTTTTAAGTCTCCATTCTGTATTATCTCAGCAATGTCAGAATTTATGTTTTTACAGCCCATCGAAGTCACAATCTGGTCAGAGCTTCACTCTTAATTATCCTGACATAGGAAATCCAACGTTAATCACACTATGGTTTGGTCTGCTGGTTCAGAAAGGTGACTGGACCTGTATTCAATCAGTTCCACCCACTCAGCAGAGAGCTGAGAGCAGAACAGAGGAGATGAGCTTGGGGAGCCCGATGGCTTTTGAAGAAAAGGCAGCAGGAGTGGCAGACCTGATGCATGCTTACTGGAACAGACTTGGCCTGTCATGTGGATGGGATCCGCACACTCTTCTTGGGCTGTAATGGCAACGATGCAGGTCAGTTTTGCCTGCTCCATTTCAGAGGGCTTGATTTTCTACTTAGTACTACTGGGCCCTGTGGAGTATCAACAAGCTTTGACTTTCACACACAAGTTGGTGATCATAGAACCACAGAATGGTTTGGGTTGGAAGGGACCTTAAAGGCCATCTAGTTCCAACCCTCCTGCCATGGGCAGGGACACCTTCCACTAGACCAGGTTGCTCCAAGCCTCATCCAGCCTGGCCTTGGACACTCCCAGGGATGGGGCATCCACAGCATCTCTGGGCAACCTGTCCCAGTGCTCCCCACCCTTTCCCTGAAGAATTTCTTCTTGATATCTAATCTAAACCTTCCCACTTTCAATTTAAACTCGTTACCCCTTGTCCTGTCACTACAGGCCCACGATCCTGTGCTCATTTTCATAACAGCAGCGGTAACTCTTGCTAGCTGCAAAAAGCACCCTCACCTCTTACAGCTGTATTTTAACTGATCATGTGGGCACTGAGGTTCAGTCTCACAACAGTCTAATGCCAGAGTGACCACAAGCCTTCTATTACACAGATTCAGTAAAGCTTCAACTTATTCAAACAAGTACCAGAGAGAAGAGGTAGGTTTGTTTATCGTAATGCAGCATCATTATCAAAATACCTAGATTCATAGGTAAAGATGGACTGAGTAGGGTTGCAGCATGAAAAAGGCATCCCAAGTCTGTGTAATCTTACTACAGTTGTGTTTGCTGCCTTGTTGCGAATTTTCAAATTGTGTCGAAGTTTGAAACTGTTTTATGATACTAAATCTACAAGGCACAGCCCTTTCCAGACTACAGAAGATAAGTAATTTTTATAGGAGCCTACATGGTTCTTCCATCCTGGCACTTCTCTTTTCACTCAAAGGAAAATAGACTCTTTCACTAAGCAGTTTGTTTTCTATTTCTTCTCTCTGAACATTCTTCATGCATTCCTAAGAAGGCATTTTTGCTTTTAGTGTGTCTCAAAAGGATGAGAAGGTTCACATTGTTATTATTAAAAAAGTCACTCCTAAATTCCAGTGTAATTACATTTTAAATTATTATTATCAAATCAAAAGGAGGATTTCCAAGCCATGGAATATGGGTGTCACCATTACAAAGTAATTTCATACCAGTAGCTGCTGTGATACTGCAGACTTACATTTCATTAGCGACCTAATTTGGTGGTTGGTTTTACTGTTTTTCCTACTAAAGCATAAAATTTTCCAGGAGAAGCTCAGACCAGTTGGACTGATCAACATTTCCTGATTTTGTATCCAAAACCGAAAAGATCTAATGACTTTAGCAAGAGACCTGGATTGCTGCAAAGCTAAAAATACCCAGGGAGTAAGTTGTCACTTCTGGCAGGCGAGATGAACAGGTGACTGAACTTACAAGAAAATAACAAATATAAAAGCTTAGTGACCTAAAAACAGCAAAGTGGTGTTAAATGCTTGAAGGGACAAAGCCCCCAAGCTACTCAGCAGAAACGCCAAAGGCAATTTTTTAAGATAGCGAGTCAAAAATACTTTGCTTCACCACTCTGTGGCTTCCTCATCAGCTAGCATGACCTGAGCAACAAGGACATTGTGGGCCACACCTTAAAGCCCTACACAAACACAAGGCCTTGATCCACAGCCACTGGTTCAGTTTAATGAACCAGACCCATAAAAAAGTCACACACCTCTTTCACTCTCTCAGAATTCCATTTGTTTCAGAACCCAAGACAGCTATCTCACTTGACAACACAACAGCCCTAAGCAGCACCACAGCAACACAATCTGCTATTGGGATGGACATCATTCATAGCACCTGTTCTAGAGAGCGCTACAGGTATCTTCCAGCACAGAGATGAAGATTTGCTAGGACGTATTCTGCCGTGAGAACAGCAGCTCTACACAGCCTATTCTACCCCACAAAAACAGTGGTAGCCTGTGCCTGTCACCTGTCCACAAAACACTCACACGAGACACGTGCTCCGTCGCCATTTGTGGCTATAGGCATCCCAGCTCAAACTATACATGTGTCCCCGTGCGGTCTCACACAGGTCCCAGCTCCTCTTAGTAAGCAGGACTCCAAGGAGACAAAGGAGGCTGGGAACCAAACAAGGAGGTGGATGACACACCTCTAAAGTACTCCTCCTTTCCTTTTTCAAGGCTGTCCCCCCTGGGCTTTCACGCTGCTTCCTGACAACAGAGGAGGACACTAGATTTTATGCTTTCTAAACCATTAGCAAAAAAAGACACTAACCCCAGAGGCAGAGCAAGGAGCAGAGCACAACTCGGACTGAGTAGAGGATGCAGAGCAAGCCTTTGTGCCTGGGAGGCTGGACCCTGTAGTCCCCCAAACCTGCTCAGGGTCCCTGCTCTGACAGCTGCTCAAATTCTCTTTTATCTTTTTGTCTTTCCAGTTGAGGAGAAATATCCTGTAGGATTTACTAAAGCAATTCCTGTGATGCTGTAACTATGCGACTCCAGCTTCCTGCAGAAGCTCCCAACTTCCCAGGATTGAACAAATCCCTAGAGCTTTCCCTTGCCAGTTTACAACCTGGTATGGCTAACACCTACATCCAAGAGCAACCAGAGAGGGGACAGCTATGGTTTTTCTAGCTCACCCTCTTCCTTCATAACTACTGACTAATTAGATGAATAACTCTTCCTTCAACCACTGACCAGTCAGGAGTTTCCCATTTCTCCCTGCATTTTGGTTTGAACTTCTGGTCAGCCAAATCTGAAGACTTGATGGGGCTCACATTGCTCTACTCCTGCAACAATATTTCTTTTAAAACCAGGATCTTCAGAAGAAAAACCTATCAGCCTAGTCTAAGATTTACTATGCAGAGCACACGTTATTAGGATTATGGTGGAGTTAAGCTTAATCCTATTTATGTTAACACAGCTTTGTGTTCCAAAAAAAGGCCAGGGTTACCTGTACCTTGCAATGGGAAGAGTCGCTCCCCTACTCGAGGGAAGTCGGAGCCTGGATTGCTTCAGCTCCTAGGCAGATGGTTGCGGAGTGTTTGTGTCCAAGTCACTCTGGAAGCCTTAAAAGACTTAGCAGGACAGAAGATTTTTAAAGCAAGGTACTAGGGGCCACCTGCAGTTGTAAGGCATTTGCCAACTTGCAGGCGCTTCTGCTGGCAAATTAGAGGTTGGCAAAACACACCTCAGAGTAGGATTTTACTTTGGATCAGCACATACCCTGAAGAAATACCTCAGACCTACCAGCTCTAGGAAAATACTTGTAGAGGTCAGGAGCATATATCTTTGTGCTTTCAATTGACAGCCAATCATACGCAGGAGGAAAATGCCCTTCCAGGGTCAGCACATTCATCACTTGTAATCCCTTACTGATAATTACAATTAAGTAATTATCTACTATTTTCCACAGGTGGAAAATACTCATTATCTACTATTTTCCACAGGTGGAAGAAAAGCAACAGCTGTATTGCAAATCTCCTGCCACATGTAGGTGTCCTTGCTATTCTCACTTAACCAGTGCAATTCCCCACCTGCTGCTCAGGGTTTGTGCTTCTCCCCTCTCAACCTGCAGTCAGGCCAGTCTGCCTGACAGCAAACAGAGGTAGATCACAATGTTTTAATATGCCACCCTGTCCTTGATTATCAGTGCCATCTACATTGCACCGTGTAAGGTTAATTTTCACCTCCTCTGAGATTAGGGTATGGCATATTTTGAAGTCGGGCAAATCTTCATTCGTGGAAAAAATCATTCTCGAGCAGGCAGAGGCCTTCAGCGGGCCTGAGCTCCTTGTGATCATGTTACAGTAGACTCCCATGACACTGCTTCTCGGAAGAGATGACTTTTCTGCGTTCGTTCGATGAATTTGAATCTATCCTTATTGCTGGATTTAGGGAATCAGTCTGGAAGAATAATGTTTCTCATAATCTTTACTCTGCTTTTCCTTGACACCCTACGGACAAGCACCAGGTCTAACAAGGTCAATAATAACAGCCCTCATGCTGTGAGGTTGGCCCAGGATGGAAGGCATTACGTGTCCTGTCCAGAGCACTGAGCCAAACGTCTGCTACAGCAACGCTCAAAGGCTAGCCTAATTGCATCAGGATGGAATGTCTAAAGCCTTGTATGATTTCTAAACTTTCTGACAGTACCTTTTCCTTCTACTGATCTTTTGCCAAGACACAGCCTTGCTGTCAGACAGGGATCTCACTTGTGCCAGATAGGGGTATTTTTGCGAGTGGCATCAAAATGTGTTTTCTTCAACAGTAATTTTGCCTGTCACTTACACCACATGCAAGCCTTCTCCCAGCAATTAATCTGTTTTCTACCCATACCCCCTTTAACTCCACTCTCCTGCTTGTAAAAACACTGGGGTTATCTTCCACACCCACAGTTCCATGCACCCTTTTTATGTTCAGAAATCTGAAGATGGTATCCATTCCTTAAATTCACCATTGTTGCAGGCAGCAACTACTCCAAAGTCCACCGGATAGAAAGCCATGTCAAATGAATCTCACTAGGATGCATTCCTTTGAGTCAACGCTCAGACGTCCATGCCCCAAAATGTCACTGCCATTCAAGCCAGGCTGCTGCTTCAGGGATAATTTCTGGCCCTTTTGCAAGCTGTTCCAGTGCCTCTGCATTTTCCCCAGTCTGGTATTCTGAGACCTTTTCCTCACACCGTTTCTCTGCAAGCATACAGGCAAAAAGCTGAGCCACAAGAGATCTTTTCCTGTAAACTGTCGGTACCTGGGAGCTCATGATTCACCCTGAATTATCAAATGGTTCCACTACACCCAAACAAAGTCTAAGGTCTGTCAAAACAAGTTGCACTGAGACATTCCCTGATGCTTCAGGAAAGAAAAGGAGCATTGTTCCTTTTTTAGCAGAATGCAGTCACCAGCCCTGTACCTACAGGGAAAAGAAGCTTTGTGAAGAGACTGAGCAGACAGTATGACTGAGCAGTGCTTTTTGCAGGCAAGAACCTTTCATACGAAGAAAAGGGGAGGGGACAGCCGGTGAGGTTGCCTGGTCCAGGATGAAGGCAGATTTAGGACACAGACTGTTCCTCACTCTGACAGCGACTTGCTGTGAATCTGGCAGCCCACTTCACCTCTGTGAGCCTCCGTTTCCAGCTATAAAGCAGCTGTGCTAATTTTTATGTTCCTTGTAAGATGATATGATTAACCATACATCTTTGATTGTTATTATGCAAATGCACTGCAATACACCCTGCCAAAATACAGCCACTGCTGTACATCCAAGTAATAGCCTGGCTTAGACATACAGTGAACCCCAGGCAGGGATTGAATCCTAGCTGCTCAACCCCTGTTCCTATGTAACAGCCAATACATCCTTCCCTTGCTGGTAGTCCTATTGCTGGCCAGGCACAAGGGCTTTGGGAAAAACTGGTAAGAATTCCTGCTAACACAAGCAATTGTCTGCTAAAGTACATCTCCGTGTAAACCCGAGTGTGGGAAGCCCCAGCTGTGTTTTCTGTTATCTGCCCTTGAGGCTTAGCAGAATTACAATGCAGCAGCTGCCCAGTCTCTTAAACACCAGACAGGCAACCTGGCAAGGTTCAGGTGGTCCTTCAGATCCCAGCCGTTCTCAGTCTGGCCAAGCCTTAACTAAACAAGTGTGCCTGACCATCCCATAGCTTTAACAGCATAGAGCGGATGTAAAATACTAGGGGACATACTAAAATAAAGCTGATGTGAAAAGAGATGTGGCTCTACTATGTGGCCAACAGCAGCATCTCTGAAGAGCTTTACATATTTAGCAAAACCCAGGCTCTGAATGATTCGGTACTACAGGGAGCATTTAGTCATGGGCTGGTCCTAATGGGTTGAACTGGACGAGGGAGACACGAGTCAAAACAGCTCTCTTCATAGTGAATCCTATTAGCGATACAGCACCCATTGCAAGGAGAGGGTGAGCGCAAGTTTCTTCTGCTAAGATCGCAGTAGCAGAGACATTTTTATCACAGATCACGCATGTTACACCAAGGGGAACAGAACAGCTCCCAGAGCAAGACAGTAGCAAGTCTATTCTGACAGAAAATTACTTCAAGCAAAAGAGCAAACCAAAATCAAACCCAGGTAATTTCCAACAGCAAGGATTCAAGTCTCACAGATAGGATGCCATCTAATCACCTCAAATACAGCAAACCTTGAAGAGTGAGGGAGAGAGACTGTACGTGTGGGAAATCCAGGAAATACCTAATGCAGATGCCACTCAGCTAAGAACTTCCTACTCGAGTGAAAATACTACCTGAAGCACTTGGTGAGGGGGCAGGCAGTGAGCAGCCTTCTAGGGAGAGAACACAGCCCTACCAGCACTGCACCACTTCCTGCGTGAATACCGCTGAGGAGTAGCAGTTCTCACATAGCAAAACATGTAGGTATTTCCCCACTTAGACAGAGCCTGATGTGGTAACCTTGCATTTCACTCTGCAGACCTTCATTTCAAAACAACCTCTGCTTGGGCTCTTAAAAATTCACCGCTGTTTCACTCTCAAGAGGAGCCAATCCCAGGCCTGTTGTTCAACACATTCTCAGAGGGGAAAAAACAGCTATTTCAAATGACTCATTGCACACAAGCAACTACATAATTAAGATTGCCAGAGGAAATTATCTTCCAGCTCAAAAAAGAGAAGGTATATTATTATTCAAATACAGACACATTAATGTCCTGGAGCTGTCAGGCCCATTTCTGACATATTTTTGTGTGCCCCATCTGCTTGGAAGAACTGACAGAAGTGCGAGCGTGCATCTCAAGTAATCTGCATTTCCTTAAGGAGAGAGAACAAGCTGAGGCCACATGGGCAGAGTCACCACAGAGGAGACCCTGCCTTCTGTGGTTTCCTTGCATTATAAACTGCTGCTTTTAGCAGCCATACATTCCCATGCCACCATCCAGCTGTGGGATTTAATTATTTAGCTGCCTCAGAGCAGGATAAATCTCAGTAAACAGCAGGGAAACACACTCAAGGCAGGGTTAGTCCATTAATGAGAGGGGGACAGGAGCTGTGTGATGCCCACAGGGGAGTTCGCTGCATTTCAACATTAAACAAAAGTCATCCTGCTTTACATGTCTGCAGGTGACACTGTCCAAAATGTATTTTGGCCAGGGACTCGGAAAGCAAAAGGCTTGAACTGGCTTGAACTCGAAATTTACAGAGCCCCTTCAGCAATCTGTGATTATGTTCATCACAGAGAAAGCACCCATCTAACGGGCGATCTGTGAAGCAGAACAGGCAGTAATTGCAGAAGGGACAACTGTGCCGCATTCTCCATCCCTGCTCATGCGATAATGAGGCTGACAGGGTGGCTCTCAGCCAGCAGGATGGGCAGAGAGGGAAAAATGCAAAGGAACAACAGAAGCTTGCCTGTGGCATCCCGGCCCTGTTGAGTTAACTTCCCGGGCATGGGTTATCGACCAAAGGCTCAACATGGAAACACACGGTCCATCCCTAGGGAAACTGGAAGTATCCTGGCCTCTAGGTCTCCGGCACGTGTAGGACTGCAGCTGAGCTCTGCACATATATCCAGGAGCTTGCTAGCAACTTACTTATGTATGCTAACGCACAAAGTCGGAAAGTACGTCCTTGTGCTTCAAGGTGTCTAGTCACCAAAAGAGCCACCCGGCCAGAAATGATGCTCCCTCCAAAGAACAGGCACTGAATCGGCAAGGCAATTCCTGCAGTACCAATACCCCAATTCACTGCTTGTGTTAAATTAAGTCTGACTTTTTATCTCAAATTTGGTTTTATACCCAAACGTTAGGTTTAGTAGCCACTCACTTCCAGCCTTCTACCATCAGAGTGCTGTGCTGAGATCAGACACCTTGGGACACTCTTTGACAGTCAGGAACCTAAATAAGCAAGCACCTAAGGTACGAAGAGACAGGGGAGGAGGTAAAGTTCACCAAAACAGAGGGCATGGAATTACAGGGTTTCTCGCTCATTTCCAAGCGTGTCTGTGATGTGATGCATGTCCTTGCCAAGTCACTTAACCTCTCTCTACCATAGGTTCTGCACTTGCAAAATGTATTTAATTTTACTTTCGTTGTAGAGTGAACTATGTGATGTGGCAGAGAGATCCCAAGTGGGAAACAGGAGAGTGAATCTGTTTTTACAGTGGGAGAGGGCCTTTTTTTTCCACAGCTGAGCAGTCTGTGGGTTAAAACCAGCCAGTCAGCGTGGGGCTAGCACTGAACGTTAAACTGTGCTTTGCTCCCAATATTAACTATATTATCAATACACAGGTTCCTATTAGCTTTTGACAGAGAGGCTGCCCTCGAGCACAGGAAGTGCAAGCTTCAGCTAAACCAATACCTTTGCTAACTAAAAATGAGACGGAGATACTCTCTGGAGGAGGGGATGGAGTATTTACACAGTTACACAGGGCAATCAAAGGAGACCTGTGGCTTGAGCTGTGAGGCTCAAGTTTCATAGCTGGTTTGTTTTCCCTGTGATGACTGGTGCTGTTAAGCACAGGAGGGATGTTCGTTTTCTCTGAAGAATGGAGTATGGGGACGGAACAGTTAGGTGGGAGCTGAGCTTTGCAAGGATGAAGAACCAGTAAACACAAACAAAAATAAGCTATATGTGCTCTAAGAAAGAATAAAACACACCAAGAGACTATCCCTGCCACAAGGTGAGAAAGCAA
Source organism: Eurypyga helias (assembly GCF_000690775.1). Lineage (NCBI taxonomy): Eukaryota > Metazoa > Chordata > Aves > Eurypygiformes > Eurypygidae > Eurypyga > Eurypyga helias. The sequence goes on from NW_010271211.1 coordinate 33,696, forward strand.
ACAGCAGCCACTGTTTGGTTCCAGCACAAGCCCCCACAATTTTCCTTCCTTTTCAATTTTCAGACAGGAAATCATGCTCCAGCATGATGCACAGCGAAGCAGTGGCTGCCCTGACGTTCTGTACTGAGTCCATAGAGAGTGCAATGGAACTAATTTTTTGGGCACCCTAAAGTGGGAAGCTGACAGCAATCTGCACTCCCCGTGCAGTTACAGGATACCCATCTCCAGAGTTTCTTCGTACTTCTGACTCGCTATTTTATGATTTATTGGTCTCTAACAGCAGAATAAGCAGATAAAGAACACTCCTAAAATTATATTTTGCTGAGCAAGATGATTTTCAGTCCCCTAGAGATTCAACCTACAGAACAGGATGGGGAAAAACACAACCCACCCAGCCTGCTCTGCCAGCCTCTCCGAAGAAATGTGTGTCCAAAAGAAGATTTACAAGCTTTCTAACAGCCTTCAGACATGGAGACTTCATATACTCAGGAGAGGAGTCGATTCTATAAAATAAACTGCGCTCCATAACCTTGCTGCAGTTTGTATTATTTACTGGTACAACAGTAAAGCACTACAAAGACAATAAAAACAGCAAGCTAAAAACACCAGCTGTAAAAGAGTCTCAAACTCTTCAGAAAACACTGCTGATTTGCAGACCCCCGGCGGAGCTGCCCAGAATGCCCTTCTGGTAGTAAGCAGCTCTCCCGCCCTGCAATCTCGCTCATTTTTCTTTCTCCGTACCTCGAAGCCCTGGGCGGCACAACCATTCCTGAGAGGCGCCGCACAAAAGCACACTGCCTTGCCCCCAGAGGTCTGTGTGAGACTCGGGACATGCATTTACCTCCGTGAAGCCCTCCTGAAGAATATCCAGTAGATTCCCTCTGGCCAAACAAGCGAGCATTCTCCACGAACCCACCAACGGGCGAGGGTCTCAGAGGGCACAGGGCAGATCCTCCAGCACTGGGCACGACCTCTTCCTCCTCCTCCCAAAGACAAAGAGTTGGAGCTCATCAGGAACCGCATTCAGAGTCCCATATGTGCAGCCCGTTACTGCACACGGATAGTTGAGCCAAAGTCAAGGCTTGCACTGGGCATGCTCGAGAGGGAGCTGCTGGGGGAGTAGCGGGAGAGATGTCACACGGTTCCTATAGAAACGCTTCGGCTTACAAGATGCAGGCCCAGGACTGAGTTGGGGAAACATCTGAAACCCATTTCCAGCAGTCGTACTCGCACAAAACCTGCTGTGTAAAAGAGATTTTCAAACCCACCAAACACAGCAAGCCCTGCGTGGCGTGGGGGCAGGGAGAGCCGAAGAACGACGAATAGCAGATGCCTTGCTTAGCTAGAAAAGCAAAAGGAAAGGCTGCAAGAGCTGCCGGCTTTAACTCTCAGCAGTCGTTCCGCAGCCCCGAGGAAACAGCAGCGTTGTCAGCAACCTGGTAGAGACAGGAAGCTGCAAACCAGGCCACAACACCGCTAGTAATATCGGCACGGTGCTCAACCCTATTCTAGCTGCCCTGGCAATGAAGCTGGAAGAAGAAAAAAGCCAGAAAACTTTCAAACTAGAAATAAATACAATCCCCGGAAAATTTTCTAAGTCAGTAACAACTGCGTTCATTCCAGAAACGAGTCACAAATATCTCCAGGCAATCCCTTGAACTCCATCTCCCCTTACAGGAAATGCCCAGGGGAAAAAGAAAAGCCTCTCAGAATGGATGAAGACTGTTCTCCCAGGGGCTGGGGGTGCCAGCCCACAGAGAAACACTGCAAGTCCTGCCCGCTGACACCAGGCTGTGCTTTCAGTTCAGAATACCTGGCCAAGCATTTCTAAGGGAGAGACACATTTAAAAACAAACATGTTTTTCTGCCTAAGTGTTGAAGCACCCGGAGGGAAAAGCAATTGAATAACGTGACCATTTTGCTCTGTCACGTATGGAGATGCAGCTAAAATGCAGAAAAATAAGCAACAGGTAATTTCCCTTGGTGACCAAACCAATTAATTCAAGAAGGAGTCAGTCCCCACGCCTCCTTTACATAAGATTTAAATTCTTTATTCATGATTGCCTTCCCTAGTTTTCATAATTCAGTGGACAAGGGAAGGGATTGTTCCCCTTGTGCTGGGCACTGGTGAGGCCACACCTTGAATCCTGGGTTCGGTTTTGGGTCCCTCACTCCAAGACAGACACTGCGGGGCTGAAGCCTGTCCAGAGAAGGGCAACGGGGCTGGGGGAGGGTCTGGAGAACAATTCCTGTGAGGAGCAGCTGAGGGAGCTGGGGGGCCGCAGCCGGGAAAAGAGGAGGCTCAGGGGAGACCTTATTGCTCCCTACAACTCCCTACAACTCCCTGAAAGGAGCGTGCAGTGCTGGGGCGGTTGGTCTCTTTTCCCAGGTGACAAGCAATAGGACAAGAGGAAACAGCCTCAAGTTATGCCAGGGCAGGTTTAGATTGTATATTAGGGAAAAGTTGTTCACGGAAAAAGTTGTCAGGCATTGGAACAGGCTGCCCAGGGAAGTGGTTGAGTCACCATCCCTGGAGGGATTTAAAAGATGAGGCACTTAGGGACATGGCAGTGTTAGGTCAAGGCTTGGACTTGATTTTAAAGGTCTCTTCCAAGCTAAAAGATTCTATGAACTGAGATTTTTATGTTTTTATTGACTGCAATATCCCATCTGTTAAGCAAAACAACAGATTACTGCGAGGCTTTGCATAAAGTCTTCTAAGCTGGCAATGCTGGCAGTTAGTACCTTGATCCAGTTTAATTTTGAGACTCAAAATGCCATTGAATAGACAGCAGTAAATATTTATCTCTATTTTTTGTGATGCGATCAAGTAGCTTATGCCTTTGCATTTCACTAACATTTCATAGAGAAACTGAATAATTGGTTTCCCCATCAGTCAAAGTGACCTCATTAAAGAACGTATATATATATGTGTAACAGATAGTCAGTCAAACATGGTCTAGAGAAGAGTAATTTCTCCTAGGCCAACCAAATATAGCAAATGACAAACAACCCTCTCATGCAGTTATTAGTACCAAGAGCCATTTCTCTCACCCCTACTCCCTATACCACTATTTCCTGGCACAAGCCAGAGGACCTAAAGCCAGATGTGTCACCCATAGTACAGTAGTGCCATCCCTGAGAAATGCAGGAATAGAATCACAGAATCGTCACAGAATGGTTTGGGCTGGAAGGGACCTTAAAGACCATCTAGTTCCACCCCCCCTGCCATGGGCAGGGACACCTTCAACTAGGCCAGGTCGCTAAAATCCTCATCCAGCCTGGCCTTGGACACTCCCAGGGATGGGGCATCCACAGCTTCTCTGGGCAACCTGTCCCAGTGCTTCACCACCCTCTCCAGGAAGGATTTCTTCCTGATATCTAATCTCAACCTCCCCACTTTCAATTTAAACCCGTTCCCCCTTGTCCTGTCACTACAGGCCCTTGTAAAAAGTCCCCCCCAGCTTCCTTGTAGCCCCTTCAGGCACTGGAAGGTGCTATAAGGTCTCCCCGGAGCCTTCTCTTCTCCAGGCGGAACAAGCCCAACTCTCTCAGCCTTTCATCACAGCAGAGGTGCCCCAACCCCAAGTCCTTCTCCTCAGGGCTGCACCTCATACCACCTCAGATTAATGCCATCTCAGGTTAATACATGAACTGTGTAGAAGTTGTTTGGATTGGAGGGACTGTTCAAGCCAGAAGCCTGACACTGCCTGCCTTTTTGGGTCAACCCAGAAAAGCTGGGACTGAAGTCTGAACTTAGGTGGTCACCTTCAGTCCCATATCCCTGTTACAGAGCTTCTACCTACTAGAACACCAGCACAGTGCTCTCATTGTATGTGCCAGGTTCAGGTACAGGCCTGCTCGTGGCATGTTTTCCATCAGAGATTTTGTCATCAAAGATTTGCTTCTACATGGGGTTTCTCATCTTTGAAACGGAACTGCCTCGCTTTGACAACATGAATCTCAGAGAATAGAAACTAGGTCGTTTTTGATGGCTAGACCGTGGGGCAGAGCATGCTGAGCCATTCTTCTCTTTACTGAGGTAACACAAATGCACCTTGGTTGTATGTGTGTGCTGAAAATACCTCTTAAAAATTAAACACTAGTTCTCCCATCTTTGTGTTTCACTCCTAAATTTCAAGCTTCTTGTAGCAAGAATCACATCTTTCTTTCAGTTTTATAACATCATAATAACTTCATTTGAATGCTATCTTTCCAAGAAGCAAACAAAACAGCCTCTCACTAAAACTAATGCTTCATAATTCTCCCTGAAGACGATTCCAAAACGAACGGCACGGGGCAACGATATCAACAGGATCTCCGCATCAATAGTTCTGGTGCGAGTGTCCTTCAAAACAAACCTGTAGGATGGCAGTTTGGTTGGTGGCATTGCCCTCTCCTGGCCAGTTTCAGCATAACCCTAACCCCCGGTGAATTCTGGCAAGGTGCATGACAAAGCCCTGTTACAGCCCCATTTCCTATTGTGGTCGTGTCACAGCAGCACCACCAGTATCAACAGGCAAGCCTTCCTTCAAAGCTTCCATCCAAGGATTTTTAAGGCACTGTATCAACATTGTCTGATTGTTTTTCTTATCAGCTCTTGAGAAAGAGCGAAAGATCAATGGTCACAGTTCAGCTCTTGCTAATAAAATTTTGGCTGGGGAAGTAAAAGCAAGTGAGGCTGATTCAGAAACTGTGAGGCTTGTGAAGACATGACTCCAGTAGTAGCAAAAAGAGCTGCCTAATGCAACTAATGCCTTTGTGTCACTGAGTGTCCCCTCCCACGCTCCCCATCAAGCATCCAAAACAGCGGTCAGACACAAAAAGGATTCCTGGAAACTCACAGAGGATGCAGCAGGCTGTGATGTGTGTAGGGGTACCATCTCCACCAGAGTTTCCATGCTGGATGCCACAGTTCAGCTCAGTGCCGAGGGGAATGTACCAGCACTCCTTCCCCCTTCAAACCTGAGGGGGAGAAGCAAATGTATTAAATACAAAGGAAAGAATTTCCTTAGAACGAGAACGGACTTAACCAATGAACTGTCTGAATACAATCAAAACAAAGGAGTGAAGTTGCCAGCTTCTCTCATTGCCTGCAGAAAATATTGAGGGATATTTGCACACCCAAGTGAAGAATGCATGGTGGACAGAATTCCCCTGAAATGCACATAAAAAAGATTCCTGGTTACATTGGCTTACACTGCACGTAGGATCTAATTATCAATTCCCATTCGTGGAGGGGGAATCCAAGTTCAACAGAAGTCATATATGCCAGCCAAAGCTGTACTGGTCCCTAGTGTCAAATATTCAGGGTATTTACTTGGTTATTTAGGTATTTAGCCCAGACAGCAAAGATTCAAAAAGAATTTTAGGAAACAATTTCACATAACTGACAATTAGAGATTTGCTAGTAATCTTTATTTTCTTTACTTGGTCTTCCTTTAGAAGTTTGGAGTAGCGTCTAGCAAAAGGAAGGGTGGGGGAGTTTGGGAAATGGATGATGGTAAGTAAGATTCCTCGAGAAAGACTGAATGGAGGAAGTAGGAATCACTGTTTTTAAGAATCATTTAAAGGAGGGCAGGAGTAACCCTTAGGTAGATGGTCACTGTCATCTTGGTTGCGCCATCCTGGTACATCTCTGGAGACCAAGGGTCAGGGATAGGACAGGTGACAGAGCCAGAGCCAAGGTGGGCTGCTGGGCCTGCTCAGGGTGGATGCGTTTTGGGGCCCACAGTGCAAAGCGGGGCTGAGAGGAAGGGAGCGGGAAGGCTACGAGGTGTGGGGCAAGGATCTGAGGCCTCGGAGGGGCTGTGTGGACCCAGGTGTCTCTGGAAGCGGTGTGGCCGCTTGGCATCCCCAGGAGCGGGGCTGACTGGGGGAGACCAGGGTATGGGGCATGGCAGGACCGGGGCGGGGGGCTGGGGCATCGGGAAGGGGCCGCGATCCCTCGGAGCAGAGCAGTCCCAGAGGGTGAGGGGCGGCACAGGAAAAAACAGGGTCCCGGTGGGGTGGC